>NC_056739.1:1083417920-1083455420 GCF_019279795.1 Protopterus annectens | reverse complement strand
GAATGTTGAGGGTTATGCCACGCAAAAAAGCATAGTCATTATCCTTAACATATTCCTCAAAAGGGTGGAAATTTGTAATTCTTTCTTTCATAAAACTTAACCAGCTTTATTCTAAATACCGGACAAAAAGAATGTGATATAAGCGGATCACTCTAAACTGTCTTCCAACTTTTCCCTCTGACTGTACATTCTCAAATGAGTCTAAAATCCTTCAGGGAGTGGAAAGCAGACCCCACCAATAAATCCTTCTGTACAACTTCTCATACACAATTGTAATCCTTGCAGGGATTAGCACTGATAGTAAGGAAATAGCTCATACATACAAAGCAGAAATATGTCTCCACTGCCTCATCAAAAGTAAATAGACACCTTTTCACCTAATTTCACACATACTGTAGAATTCTCTTTGCTACTGAAAAATTTTCAAGTGACTATTGAACTCTTAAGTTGTAGTCAACAATGATGATGCCAAATTAATAGGAAATCACTACTTGTTATGGATTCCTTTCCCACATATTGTAGCATTTTGTGAAAATGTTGCTGTTATTTGTACAAATTTTACTTAGCATATAAGCAAGTACAAAATGTTAGTTACAATGTAGTTAATGTCATAAATTGCAAAAACTGTGTTTTTTGTGAAGACTGAGAAACATTAGCTGCAGTATAGTTAATGGCACAAAGTGCAACAAAACTGTGTTTTTTGTGAAGACTGAGATGAATAATAGCAACATATTTTTTGAAATTGCACTGGATGTTAACACTAGATGCACAGGGTAAGTGACAACTTCAACAAATAAATTGCAAACAAGCATAGTTCCATATTATCCATGTAGGTGACTGTGTGGTCATCATACCTCTCAATCTCTTAATGCAAGAAATCTGGACCAAACCTAAGTTGATGGACAAAGACCCATTGATTCAGATAGATTTTCGATATTGTTCTTATAAAAATAAAAAAGTTGCTAGAATAACATGATTTGTGTCAGCTTGCATTTTCTTAAGGTTCTGAATTCTAAACTCAAATGTCTATCATTATTTAGTGACTATAGTCCTCAGGGATTTATCAGAAAACCACAACTTGCATGAGAAACACACCAAAATATAAGGCAAAAATCTGAACATACTGTGAGAAACTGGACAGTACTGCACTGCAAATTATATCAGACAACATCTGCCTCTTCATAACTTGACTCTCCTCACCTGGCACATCACTGGAACACTCATGAAAGCAAAATAACTCCTTAATAATAGGTAAAGTAAACTTCCTTTAGGCTCTCTTCTGTATAAACTACTCCATCAAGAAACTATTATTAATGAGTTAATTAATTATCTAGGTAGATGGGCTGGTCCAAAGACCTTCTTCAGCCATGGTTCAGGCCCATACGCAATAGCTGAGCAGCTACATTTTTACAAAGATCAATGTATAAGTAAAGCAAATATAGACATATACAAAATTTACAAAGGTACACAGACATTCATCATTAAATAATATTAGGTTCATAGATTAGTACTAAGCTAACTGCCCTTGCGAGCCATTTTAAGCCTAGCCAATTATCCCTTGTAAGACTCAAACCCTGTACCTTGTGTTTGCAAGGCAAACACCTTAACCATTAGGCCACCCTCCCAACCCATTATTATATGGAAATAGCAGTGTAGAGCTGGTTATCAAATTGTTGGTTTTAAAAACATGCAATAACTGCTATTATGAGATATGATATGTTTGAGAGTGATTTGGTACATCTTGCCCTAAGACTCATTGCAACTACCCCTGCTTATAACCTCGGGAACAAATCTAGCTCTGTTCCAGTCTTCCAGGCCACCTCAACAAAGCACCATTGCCATAAGAGCAGTTAATTGGTACTTGCTCCTAAACTCTGGCACTCTATCTCACCAAAAGCCACAGAAATTCCTATCTACACCAAATGTTAACCACAGTTTAAACAATTTCAGTTTAAGTAAAAACAATGCAAGTGTTAAAGAACAGGGCATATTAACTAACTTTATCTGCTACATCCTTTAACTTTCTGCCCTGTACCTCTCAATTCTTTCTTCCTTCTAACATTGCTTAATTTCACCAAGTCTTTTGGGTTTCTAATACCATGATGGGAATGGACCCTGTTCCGAAGACATACTATGTTTAAAGTTTGTGAAAATAGTGCTGCATCCATCTTTGACATTAGCCAAATGTGCTCTTCTCAGTACTCACAATTTGCCCAGAAGTGAATGTTTCTGATGTTCATATGGAGCTGCATGTAATGGTAGCATATTTATACAAGACTGCAAATTCTTTTTTATGAGACCCATTGCTCCTGCTATTATTGGAATTGTCTGGGTATCCTTTTTCCATACTGACCTCATTTTTGCCTGCAAATCCTAGTATTTAATGACTTTGTGCCTCTCTGGACATAAGACACTCAAATCACTGGGTATAGCAATTTCAAAGATCAATGTAACGTTTGTCCTCTTTTCATAGACTAATACATCTGGTTTTCTCATGTCTCTGTTTTGTACTGTTGGTAATGGGTGCTTCCATGAGATATAAACATCATCATTCTCTATAATGCTTTGTGGCACACATTTCCAATGCTTCTCAGCTAATTCAATAATGTAACGTTTGCACAATCTCCAAAACAACAGTGTTGCCACATTATTATGCCTTACAGTATACAGGTCTTCTGCCATTACTGTATCACGCCTAACAAGATGTGTGATTGTTTCCAGTTGCATTTTACAGACTGTGCATTTGTCTGTTTCTCCCATATGTTCAATGGACTATGTAAATCATTGTGTATGTAGTTCTCTGTCCTGGGCCACTAATATTAACCTTTCATCTTTTGGTTTAAATTCAACTCTCCTTAACCATCCCTGTGTTTTTTTTTAAGTGCTTGGACAATGTGTGTGTCAGCTTGAGATGAGCTGACTAAAAGACAAATTTGGGCGTGAAGCCCTTCAGAGCTTTCTGGCTAGCAGAGAGAAGGAGGCTGAGTCCTGAAAAGGCAATGCTAAGGATAACAAAAAATACATGTCCACACCCTGGCACAAAACACCCCAAATATAAGGGGAATGGAGGGAAGGAGCTGCTACTGCACCAGTGATCATTTGAACTTATACTGTTATGGTAATTTCAATTTATAACTGTACTATGTTTTTCATATTGATCACTGCTGCAGTAGCCTTAGCTATACAGGCAGATTACCATAACTAACTATATTTGGGAGGAGGAAGGAGAAGGCCCCAGGAGACATTGGAGAATAGTCTTAGCCAAACTTGTTCTTGACCTAGAGAAGGAATCAAATTTGCATATTAGTATGTACAAAGGAACAAGGAGTAGCTTCTAGAGTACTTCTAGACTCTAACCCTTTCAAAAAAGCCATAGATGAAGACAAGGCCCTGGTACTGTGTGCTTTGACCCTGCCTGGAAGCAGATTTGAAATTGTGAATATAACTAAAAGTAATAGCCATGGACAACCATTTGGAAAAAAGTCTGTTTTTGTAGAGGCTGTACTCTCACAGGAAATGAACAATTGATACTAAGAAATGAAAGATTTAGCTTTGTCAGTATATCACCCAAGTTGTCTGTGGACATCCAAGGTATGGAGTATCCTTTCTCCCTCATTTTTAATTTCCAGAAAGAAAACAGAGAGATGGATAGTTTGGTTTAAAGTGAGCTTGAATACCACTTGAAGCATAAAAGGATTAGTTCTCAAAGAAACATTGTCCCTTTGTAAAATGAAGAAGGGTTGACTCACCATAAAAGCTTGCAACTCAGATTCTTGTATATGTCAGAGCAATCAGCAAAGCTGCCTTCCATGTTAAGAACCTTGTCAAACAGATTAACTGGTTCAAATGGAGCAAGTGCTCATTTTTATAACACAAAACTAAGATCCTGAGGAGGGTCCAGCCACCACTTTACTTGGATGCCTCTTATGCAAAACCCCTTTCAAAAACACATTATCATTAGACTGCCTTGAAAGAGAAGGATCCATGCATGGGCAGACATGCAGAGATGGACAATAAATGAGCCTTGATAGATGAATAAGAAAGGCCATATGATAGTAACTCACACAGATACTCTAAAAACAGAGAACTACTAGCCCAGAATGGGTGCTGTTTATGTTGTTGGCACCAACTAGAAACCCTTTTCCATTTGGTTGTATATGATTTTCTAGTAGCAGGTTTTCTTGCCTCCATTATTACCTGCTGCATGTCCTCAGAAAACAGGTACCTACAAGGAATTAAGACCCTATTATCTGGGCAGTCAATTGAAGATGACTGATGTTAGGGTGTAGCAAACATCCGTATTCTTGTGATAATTGCTCCTGACCATTTCCAACAGAAGGGAGAACCACGGTTGGCTGTGTCATAAGGGAGTCACCACAATGATCTTGGGAGTTCCTTCTGAATCCTCAGAAGTATGATGGATATTAGTGTAAAGGGTAGAGAGATATACAGGAATATTCCTGTCCGAAGAAAGGAAAAGAAAAGAAAAAAAAGGAAAAGAAAGGAAAGGAAAGGGCATCCGCTTTGCAGGCTATCTTGCATGGAATCCTGGAACAGAATTTGGTCAGTTGATTGTTCAGAAAGGAGTCAAGGAGGTCTACTGTTGGAACTCCCCACAAATGGATCAAATCTTGGAGACCCCTGATCTTGTTTCCATTTGTTAGTGTCTTCCCTGCTCCTCCTCACCTTGTCTGCCACACAGGTTTGCTCTAATGGAATGCAGGATGCCTGTAGAGTGAGATTGTGGACTCTTAAGTATAAATGGCTAATCTGCAAAGGGGCTATGACCTGGTCTCCCCCTTGCTTGTTAATGAACCACATGACTGTGGTATTACCTGTAATCACTTGAAGATATCCCAGAGACTAAAGATGGTTTAGAGACTTGTGTCTTAATCAGAGCATGCAAAAAAAAAAAACATTCAGCTGTTCCTACTGTATTTGTGCCTCTTCCTACTTTATTTTGCTGTTTTTGCTGCATGTACTTAGTCATTTACTATGCCACATTTATTACTGCTTGTCAGTAAACTGATTAAACTTAGGACAGTATTCTACTGAATTGCTGCTTTGTTTAAACTGTTTTTTGCTGTTGTGACTGTGATCATATGCACTTTGGATGTTTAGTGCTCCTGCATTTTGTAGCATAGGCTGGATTCTGACTTCCTGAATCTAGACTGTTTTGTATCACTTAAGCACTAGAACCAGCTCTTACTAAAGGAACTGAGGCATCCGTTGCTCCCAATTAACTTTAAGTGCCTGTTTTTGCACTTGTATAGCACGTTTAATTGTACTTGCATTCTACTGTCTGTTTGAATTGTCTGAACTGTTTTTTTTTTTTTTTTTTTGCGCTACATTTTACTGTATACAGCTGTAGTATAGCTCAGTTCTAGGCCTGCAATTTCTGCGTCTGTTTAATAACTTCTGAGCATCAAATTCAAGCCATCTTTGTTGGAGAAGGCCCTTCTGCACCCTTGTCTTTGTCGCATCTAATCGAGGGTGACTGGACTAGAGCTCAGAGAGAGAGAGCATTTTTACTGGCTAGTTTGAATTAAAAGGGTTATTTCTTGTTTTATTTAAGCCCTGCATTTGCACTTGTTTCCATGAAGCACACCATTGTGCACTGCTTTGTAGCGGTGGTTACCGTTGGTGGCTATAGACACAAATGTTTTGCTAGATAAATTTCCCTTAGCACTTTGCTTGTGGTCCTCCACAGCTTTTTGCAGCCCTGCTCTACTGTCAGGTGGAACACTAAACCTAGCCTCAGAGGTAACAGCACACCTCTCATACACTAGCTATTCCTAAGTGTGACTTCTTTTCCTGACCATATAAATTTACCTAACACTATGGGTGGACAATTTCTCACAGTGTCTCCAGCCAGCTTGGTTGACATGGTCATCCTGAGGCAGTGTAGCAACTGCATCATGTTCACTGACAATCATCTACTCCTAGTCCATACAAACTCAACGTGTGAGAGATGCTACTTTATTAACAACCTTGAATCCATGCTCTTACACACCAGTCAGCACATATGACAATGAGGAGGTCCTCAACATGTACACCTCACCTCCTACTCCACCCAAACCCACATCACACATACCTACATTTGCAGAGGTCATCTCCAGAAACATACCTAAACACCAGAGACCTCCCAAACACAAACACAAGCATGCTACACACAATACTTCCTCTGCAGAACACAATACACATAATAGCCCACACACCAGTGTCTCACCTGTCAAGCCTTAAAGGCAAAACGTAAAACCAAATTTTTTTGTCATAGGTGATTCCATCGTAATACATACAGATGTCCCTCTCACCAGGCTGGATAAGGGGAAGGTCACAGTCAGCTGTCTGTCAGGTGCCAGGATCTGCCATATCACACATGCACTCAAGTCTCTGAAAAAGAGGTACTGTTATGACTCTGTCATAGTCCATGTTGGTGTGAATGACTTGAGATGTACCTCTCTGGACTATATGAAGAGAGACGTGACTGACCTCTCAGACTGTGTGTCTCAGGCAGGTATGTCCGTGGCCTTAAGCAGCATTTTACCTTACCCTAGGATGATGCCTCAAAATAAACAGAAAATGATTTACTTCAGTAATTGGTTTAGTTCCTGGTGTTATTCTAAGGCAATACAGTATCTGTCAGCCTAGGATGACATGATTGAGAGACCTCGATGCTTGGCCAGAGATGGTTTTCATTTGACACCCCTGGGATTTCAGCTACTGGCTAAGGCTCTTGCCACCCCGTGGTGCCTTTTTAGGCAGTGTCTCAAGGACAAAATTCACAAGGCAAGAACTCCATCTAAAAAAAACCTCAAGGTTATCCTGCTAAATGCTAGGAGTCGTAATATGAAACTACACTCACTGAAAGCAGTCCTCACCTTGGAAGATATAAACATTTGTGTAGTCATGGAAATCTGGTCCAAGGCTGTGGAGAGCACCCCAGCCGTACCAGGCTACATCTCCTTCCACACATTCAGACCAAAACTGAAAGCATGAAAACTAAACTCAATTTAAAAAAATACATTATCATCCCTTTCTGTAAGAGTGATGTTCTTGCTAACTATTGCATCATAGCAACACACTAAGTACGCACTCAGTGATGAGAGACCTGGGCACACAGGTTGACAGCAACCTTACCTTTGATTGCCATGTCTCCACAGTGGTAAGAAGGGCATCCTATATTGCTCATCTCATAAGTAAAGGCATTGCCTCTAGAAGGACAGAGGGTATAACCTCCCTGTACTCTTCCCTCATCAGGCCAATAATTGAGCACTACACCCCTTTTAGTATGTACCTTTCCCGGCACCTACAGCAATTGGAGAGACCACAAAGGTTCCTCAGAAGGAAAATGCAAGGTCTTCAGCATCTGTCCTATGTGGATCATCTGAAATCGCTGTCACTTTATTCTGTTTCATACAGACTACTCAAAGGCGATCTATGCCTTGCATATAGATAAGTAGATCCACTGTTGTTAAAAAAAAAAAAAAATCAGACTTTTGTAAAATCTTCAAAATAATGGGTCCAGTTGTACTTGTAATGTTTCTATTCACAAACTGTTTCCCATGCAAGTAACTAGACATTTTTTTCTAGTGGCTCCTTTAGCTGTTTAAAACTTTCATTTAAAGGCTCACTGCTGCTTTTCAGCTGGGAGTAACATTTCTGCAGTTTGTTCTAAGTAGTGGGGATATTTGTAGCATTTCCATATTCAGGTTTGTATTTGGGCCTAGTGTTTGTGGAGGCTGTGTGTCTGAGTACATAATTCAGGGACATCTTGTTTTAGCCAAAGCCATCAGGCATTTCAGTGAGAGAGAATTATTTGAGGTCATTGGCTGACTGAGGTCTCCTGGACTACAGCTTAGACTAAGCACCTCATTGGTTCTTTTGAGATTTCTTTCTTAAAAGCTGTCTCAGGTTTCAACTTTCTGTTACCTAAGAAGCTCAGTTGTGAGTGTTCAGCCATTTTACAGTGAGCTTATCTAGGGAAGGACACTCAGCAAACTCGGAGCTACAATATATAACATTAAGTATCCTGTTTTTTGTTTATTTTGTTCTTTATTTCTTTGTTGTTTATAGCACTTTGTGTACTGTGTATTTTTTCTAGCTAGTTTCACTGTGTGTGAGGTATTAACTGGAAATTGTCCACTCTTATTAAGCATCTGTTGGGTTGTTTGTTTATGATAACTTGTTGCAGTTAAACTCTTTTTTCTAGTGGCTCCTTTAGCTGTTTAAAACTTTCATTTAAAGGCTCACTGCTGCTTTTCAGCTGGGAGTAACATTTCTGCAGTTTGTTCTAAGTAGTGGGGATATTTGTAGCATTTCCATATTCAGGCTTGTATTTGGGCCTAGTGTTTGTGGAGGCTGTGTGTCTGAGTACATAATTCAGGGACATCTTGTTTTAGCCAAAGCCATCAGGCATTTCAGTGAGAGAGAATTGTTTGAGGTCATTGGCTGACTGAGGTCTCCTGGACTACAGCTTAGACTAAGCACCTCATTGGTTCTTTTGAGATTTCTTTCTTAAAAGCTGTCTCAGGTTTCAACTTTCTGTTACCTAAGAAGCTCAGTTGTGAGTGTTCAGCCATTTTACAGTGAGCTTATCAAGGGAAGGACACTCAGCAAACTCGGAGCTACAATATATAACATTAAGTATCCTGTTTTTTGTTTATTTTGTTCTTTATTTCTTTGTTGTTTATAGCACTTTGTGTACTGTGTATTTTTTCTAGCTAGTTTCACTGTGTGTGAGGTATTAACTGGAAATTGTCCACTCTTATTAAGCATCTGTTGGGTTGTTTGTTTATGATAACTTGTTGCAGTTAAACTCTTTTTTCTAGTGGCTCCTTTAGCTGTTTAAAACTTTCATTTAAAGGCTCACTGCTGCTTTTCAGCCGGGAGTAACATTTCTGCAGTTTGTTTCTCACCCTCCCTGTTGGTATAGTGTTTTTATAGTTGGTGGCTTTGCAGTTGCCCGCCCCTAGTGTAAATTTGATCTGGGACCCTCCTCCCAGTCTAGTGTCATTACCTCATTCTACCCAGTACAGGGAGAGCATTTGAGAAGGCCAATCAGCTTAGTTTCTGCTACTCCTTTCTCTCTTTCCTTTCTCAAATTATCTGCTTTTACTGTATTTGTGTTTTTTCTTACTTTATTTTGCTCTTGCGTCATCTTAAAAGTACTCAGTTGTATTTATTACTGCTTGGTGTAACTCATTGTAAGCCTTTTAGTTTAAGCACCTGGGCTTCAGACCAGTTTTACATTAGGAAGGTTTGTGGTCTGCACTGTAGTGGCAGAACAGGTAGCTTACATCCTTCTAAGTTGGGAACTGCTGATTGAGGGCTCAGTGTCTGTTATTCTAAAAGTGTATTAATTCTGGTTTAAGCACTTGGGCTTGAGGCCAGTTATTTTACATTAAGAGGGTTTGTGTTCTGCACTCTTGTGGGAGGAGAGGCTGGACTCTGTCCTTCTGAGCTGGGAATTTCTGGTTAAAGCTTATAGTGCCTGCATATTTGAACTGCTTCTTACTGAAATTGGTACACCTCGCTTGCTGTAGCATAGACTAGATCCAGACCTGCTGAATCTAGCTTTGTTTGTATAACTTGAGCACTAATCCAGGCATTCTTTAAAGTATTCAGTTGTATTTATTACTGCTGGTAGTAACTTGATTAAAGTGTAGCTATCATTTCTAAATCTTTTGGATTAAGCACTTGGGCTTCAGACCAGTTGTTTTACATTAGGAAGGTTTGTGGCCTGCACTGTGGTGGCAGGACAGGTAGCTTACATCCTTCTAAGTTAGGAACTGCTGATTGAGAGCTCAGTGTCTGTTATTCTAAAAGTGTATTAGTTCTGGTTTAAGCACTTGGGCTTCAGGCCAGTTATTTTACGTTAAGAAGGATTGCAGTCTGCACTCTTGTGGGAGGAGAGGCTGGACTCTGCCCTTCTGAGCAGGAATTTCTGGTTAAAGGCTTATAGTGCCTGCATATTCTAACTGTTTCTTACTGAAATTGGTATACCTTGTTTGCTGTAGCATAGACTAGATCCAGGCCTGCTGAATCTAGCTTTATTTGTATGCTTGTTGTTTGTTTATTTCCCTGAAATGCTAATTCCACCTAAAACGCGGCCTTTTAGCACTTCTGTGGATCCCTAGTGATATCTGCATTGCTTACTGTACTTATTTCCTAGTTTCACTTGTAAGAAAGTTACTGTTTGTCGTTTTTGCATTTAAGTTACCTGTAACACATTGCATTTAAGTTACCTGGCACTTGCTCACTAAAGCAATTATATAAGCCAGCTCTAAAAAAATTAAAAGCACTACACCCTCACAAACTCCCCTTGAGTACCTTGTTCCCCATTGGCAAGGAAGCCCACAGGATTTTTTGCAGGGGGGGTGCAAACCGAGCCCCGCCCACAAAGCCCCACCCCCTCCACCCACATAGCCACACCCCCACCCACATAGCCCCACCCCCTCCACTCATGCAGCCCCCTCCCCCACGCAGCCATTACAGGGTCCCATTACTTGGCTATTTCTCCCCAGTTGCCATAAACACTATCAAAATTCTTAGTGTGCATACTGTTTTATGCTTTACTTCTACAATGATTACAGATATCTGGATTTAATTAGGAATCCATGATGAGTTGTTTTACATACCCTATGTACATTGCAACTAACTCAAGGGAACTTTCAGCTGGCAGCCCTTTTGAATTCTGATCAAGAAGTCTTGGCTGTTCAGTCCTCTATACTGGAATAATTTCTCATTCATTGCTAATAATAATTTTATTTACTTGGGTACTAACAGAGTTTTACTTTTTACCTACCATAAAGACAAGATATTTGTTTTACCTCAAAATACTCCCCCTTGTTTTATTTATCTATCTGTAAGTGACTTAGAAACAACTACTGGGGAATAGTGTTCATTAGCTCAGTATTTTTCATGTAGGACACTGAGTCCCATGAGCCTGTTCAGATTATACAGATTTAAACAGATTAGTTTATAACACTAGTGTTATTTGGCTTCCAAGATTAGTTCTCAGTAACACAAGTTGCTGTTTAAATAAAAGCTGGCATTCTGTGCTCTGAATGCACGACATGTTATAGCTGTATTTAACTTAAACTGTGCGCATTCACTATATTATGTATATCTTTTAATTAATGCTTAATCAAGCATTTCTTCATAATCCCAACATTGACATAGTTGTAAATCATCACTTCATCTTTTTATAGATAATTCCAATAGCCCTAATATATACACATTAATTATTTTTCAAGATTAGTTTTACTGAGCGGGCAAGGGAAATTCTGGGTGTTTTCTGATTTTGTGTGGTTGACCCTTAGTTATATGAAACTGGGTCTGCATTATCACTGATGTGAACAACTTCATTATATGCTTAACTAAAAGCTTTAGACCTTTTTTCTTGACACAGCCATTACAGTATCCTTCCTGTTACGGTGATAAGCAAGAGTAGCCATGCATAAGAAGTGTACATATTTATACATATGATCATGCACGATTATAATATATACAGATTGTATTCATTATAATATAAAATACTTTAATTATATCCCTTCTATAATACAGCACCACTTGTTAGACTGTTCTAAATTTATAGTTTTGAATGTTTTTCCAGCAATGAAATAAAACATATGAGCCGATAATGACAAACTGCCCAATTCAAAACATTTCAACCATAAAAGGTCACTTAAACTTTTGTCATTACAATCCATCAATGTCAGTCAGTATGCACAATCTCTGCAGAAGTAAAAAAAGTCATCTGAATAATTCCACATTATAGACATCTGAAACTAATGAAGAGGTTGTTGCTAGAAAGCAACTTTATATTTCAGCATTTCATCAACAAATTCAGTGCCTGCTGCCCTTGAAGAATGCACTGCCTATGTTGCACTAAAATTGGTAAGCTGGTATATTTGCAATACAGAATGGGTGGTAAGCTGAAAAACAAGTTCATAGTCATTAGGCATCTCATCCAAAGGAGGACATAGCCAGGACTGCAGCACTCCACCCCCTTAAAATACAAATCTACATGCTGTGGGAGTAGAACCTATAGCCCTCTGCATCAAGATGCAGATATACTACCTGCTGTACTACTAACACTGCTTTAAAATTCTATACCACAATAATGATACCATTTGCTAAACAAAACAGTTGCACATTTTAAGCAGACTTAGCATGAGCAGCAGTAAACTTCTCTTCCCTTGAAGCTCACAATTCCTTGAAAATACACTTGAAAATAAATTCTACCTGCTAACTCTAAATAGGGCATTTCACTTTCTCTCACACACCTCAACCTCTGCAAGAAATCTGGACAAAGCCCAACATAAATAGGGACAGATTATAAATATTGCTCTCATGAACTTAGAACATTGCTAGAATAACAGGATTTATGTTAGTATGCATTTTCTATGATGGAGAGAAGGAAGGTTGGTATATTGTGTGTGCAAGAGACCAGATGGAAGGGGAGTAAGGCTAGGTGTATCAGAGGTGGGTTCAAATTGTTTTATCATGGTGTGGATGGGAGGAGAAATGGAGTAGGAGTTATCCTGAAAGAACAGTATGCTAAGAGTGTTTTGGAGTTGAAAAGAGTGTCGGATAGAGTGATGTTTATGAAGCTGGAAATTGATGGTGTAATGATGAATGTTGTTAGTGCATATGCTTCACAAGTTGGGTGTGCGATGGATGAGAAAGAAAAATTTTGGAGTGAATTGGATGAAGTGGTGATGACTGTACCCAAGGGTGAGAGAGTGGTGATTGGAGCAGATTTTAATGGGCATGTTGGTGAAGGGAACAGAGTGGATGATGAAGTGATGGGTAGGTATGGTGTTAAACAAAGGAATGCAGAAGGTCAGATGGTAGTGGATTTTGCAAAAAGGTAGACATAGCTGTGGTGAATACATATTTTAACAAGAGGGAGGAGCAGAGGGTGACATACAAGAGTGGAGGAAGATGCACACTGGTGGATTATATCTTATGTAGGAGGGCCATTTTGAAGGAGATTAGAGACTGTAAACTGGTGACTGGGGAAAATGTAGTTAGGCAGCATAGAATGGTGGTTTATAGGATGACGGTGATCAAGAGGAGGAGTGTGAGGGCAGCACCAAGGATCAAATGGTGGAAATTGAAAAAGGGTAATTGTGAGGTGGAGTTCAGGGATGGGTTAAGACAGGCACTGGGTGGCAGTGAAGAGTTACCAAAGAGCTGGGTAACTATAGCAGACCTAGTAAGGGAGACAGCTAGAAAGGTGCTTGGTATGACATCTGGACAGAGGAAGGGCAATAAGGAGACATGGTGGTGGAATGAGGAAGTACAGAAGAGTATACAGAGAAAGAGGTTTGCAAAGAAGAGGGATTGTCAGACAGATGAAGAAAGTAGACCGGAGTATAAGGAGATGAGGTGCATGGCAAAGAGAGAGGTGGTGAAGGCTCAGGATAAGGCGTATGAAGAGCTGTATGAAAGGTTGGACACTAAGGAGGGAGAAAAGGACCTGTACCGATTGGCTAGACAGAAGGACCGAGCTAGGAAAGATGTGCATCAGGTAAAGGTGATAAAGGATAATGAGGGAAACACTCACAAGTGAGGAAAGTGTGTTGAGGAGATGGAAAGAGTACTTTGAGGGGTTGATGAATGAAGAGAATGAGAGGGAGAGAAGATTGGATGATGTGCAGATAGTGAATCATGAAGTGCAGTGGATTAGCAAGGAGGAAGTAAGGATAGCTATGTAGAGGATGAAGAATGGAAAGGCTGTTGGTCTAGATGACATACCTGTGGATGCATGGAGGTGTTTAGGTGAAATGACAGTGGAGTTTTAACTAGATTGTTTAATGAAATCTTGGAAAGTGAGAGGATGCCTGAGGAATGGAGAAAGTGTTTTGGTACCAATTTTAAGAATAAGGGTGATCTGCAGATCTGTAGTAACTACAGAGGGATTAAATTGAACAGTCACAGCATGAAGTTATGGGAAAGAGTAGTGGAAGCTAGGTTAAGAAGGGACATGATTAGTGATCAGCAGTATGGTCTCGTGCCAGGAAAAAGCACTACAGATGTGATGCTTGGTCTGAGAGTGTTGATGGAGAAGTACAGAGAAGGTCAGAAGGAGTTGCATTGTGTTTTTGTAGACTTAAAGAAAGCATATGACAGGGTGCCTATTTAGGAGTTGTGGTATTGTATGAGGAAGTCAGGAGTGTCAGAGAAGTATATAAGAGTGGTACAGGATATGTACGAGGGTAGTGTGACAGCGGTGAGGTCTGAGGTGGGAGTGAGATGTGTTTAAGGTGGAGGTGGGGTTACATCAAGGATCAGCTCTGAGCCCTTTCTTATTTGCAGTGGTGATGGACAGGTTGACAGATGAGATCAGACAGGAGTCCTCGTGGACTATGATGTTTGCAGATGACATTGTGATCTGTAGTGAGAGTAGGGAACAGGTGGAGCCGACCCTGGAGAGATGGAGATATGCTCTAGAGAGAAGAAGAATGAAGGTCAGCAGTACTAAGACATAATATATGTGTGTGAATGAGAGGGAGGATAGAGGAATGGTGAGGATGCAAGAAGTAGAGGTGGCGAAGGTGGATGAGTTTAAATACTTCGGATCAATAGTTCAGAGTAACAGTGAGTGTGGAAGAGAGGTGAAAAAGAGAGTACAGGCTGGATGGAGTGGGTGGAGAAGAGTGTCAGGAGTGATTTGTGACAGACGAGTACCAGTAAGAGTGAAAGGGAAGGTCTATAAGAGGGTAGTGAGACCAGCTATGTTATATGGGTTGGAGACAGTGGCACTGACAAAAAGGCAGGAGTTTGAGCTGGATGTGGCAGAGTTAAAGATGTTAAGATTTGCACTGGGTGTGACGAGGGTGGACAGGATTAGGAATAAGTATATTAGATGGTCAGCCCAGTTTGGAAGATTTGGAGACAAAGCCAGAGGGGCAAGATTACATTGGTTTGGACATGTGCTGAGGAGGGATGCTGAGTATATTGGGAAAAGGATGCTAAGGATGAAGCTACCAGATAACAGGAAGAGAGGAAGGCCTAAGATAAGGTTTATGGATGTGGTGAGAGAGGACATGCAGGTGGTTGGTGTGCAGAGCAAGATGCAGAGGACAGGAAGAAATGGAAACAGAGGATCCACTGTGGCGACCGAAAGAAGATGATGATGTCGGTATGCATTTTTCTATAGGATATGACATCTAAAACTCAAATGTCTATCATTATTTAGCAACTTCAATCCTTTTTAGGAAGAATATGGGGCACAAAATCTGGACATTCTGCAAAAACCTGGACAGCTGAGGGGTATGCTACCTCCTTCTTATACAGACATACAGACACACATACACACCATACCTCTGAAACTTTTAACACAAGAAATCTGGACAAAGCCTGTTACAATGATGGGGACAAAGGCCCCAAAATAGGGACACATTTAGAAAGTTGCTAGAATATAAGAATTTGTTAGAATGCATTTTCTAAATATGAAATCTGAAACTGAAATGCATGTCATTATTTATTAAACAATTATATTCAGATATACTTGATTGTCGCAGTACTCACCGTGGCTTGCATATTCTCCTCTCCTGAAAGGCCCACTCTGTTTAACTTGTGTATTATTTCCTCAGTCACTTCACCATGGGTTGCAAGCAGCTTCATCACTATTGTGAGTGCAAAGTGTAATGCCTTCAATGAGTCTGCAAGAAATCACATGCAATCATCATGGCACAAAGGTTCTACTGAAGATGCTGCCAATTTTTCTCGTACATGACAGAAGCCAGAAACAGCTGTTATTCCACAGCTAGATGCAGCAGTAGCACAACAAATTGCAGAGAACTGAAATAAATTGGAACCAATTTTATCCACAATTATTTACTGTGCAACCCATGACATTCCCCTCTGTGGAAAAGAAGGCTCTGGTGGAAATTTTTGTGACTTGTTAGATTTTTGTATTAAAGCTGGCAACACAATATTGAAATAGCACAGTGAAACAGCTGCAGAAAATGATCGGTACATATCCCATAGGGTGCAAAATGAGCTGTTGACAGAATGCAAACATGCACTTCAAAAGGAGATTGTTTGTGCAGTGAACATGGCAGTTGGATTTGGTGTATTAGCAGATGAAACTGCAGATATTTCAGGCATTGGGCAGCTGTCATTGGGCATTCAGTTTGTTAATGATGATTGTATTCAAGACTAGTTTACGGTTTTTGTTCCCATTGTTGTGAGAGATGCACAGTCTGTATCAAATGTCATTGTCAGTGAATGCATAAAGTACAGTCTAGACTTGGAACAATTACTCAGACAAGGCTATGATGGCTGCTCTATAATGGCAAGCATCCAGAATGGTGTTCAGGCAAAGATTTGCGAAAAGTATCCATAAACAGCCTTTATCCACTGTGCATCTCACAGACTAAACCTTGTAGTCAATGATCTGAATGATGTTCCTGAAATATGTAGTGCTGTTGGTGTTATCAAGAAGATTATTTTTTTCCGTGACAGTCCAAAATGACGAGCATTGGTACCAAATATACCTCTTCTGTGTGAGACATGACTGATCAAGAAATATAGATCCATTCTTGTGTTTAGTCAGAACTTTGAGAAAATATTTGACTGCCTGGCTAATCTTCAGAAGAGCTCTGCTGGTGAAACCAGACAAAATGTACATATGTTACTCAGTGCTTGCTCTTCATGCACATTTCTGATTTCTCTATTATTGCAAATTACTCATCGGTTCTTGAGCCCGTTGCCCAGATGTTGCAGTCTGTTCAACTTGATATAGTAAAGGCTCAACAACACATCAACAGACTTATTAAAACATTCAAGGAGCACCGCACCCATGCTGAAGAGCACTTTAGGAATGACATTCTCAGTCATGCAAGATCACTAGCAGATAAACTTGGTATTGAGTTAGTGTTGCCAAGGATTTGTATTCGACACACCGAGCAAACACAATAGCATGGATTTTGCGAGTTATTACAGAACAAGTATTTATATTCCCTATCTTGACTATTAGTTTCTTCACTGACATCTTGCTTTTCCAGCAGTAACACTGCTCAGTTCAACTTATTTTATCTGCATCCTAAAATTATGCAAAACCTAGAACATGAAGAATTTCAAAACGAATTGCTGTCAGTAATGAACTACATCATATCGCTGCTATATCTGAATGCTCGCTTCTTGTCTGATGCATCGGCTTTGAAGTTATAAGACCTAAAGTCTCCAATAGGCTACTACTGCCTTTGTAGTCAACATCTTGCAGATCTTCTATGAATTATGTTACTGAACAAAAAAAAAAAAAAGTGTCAGGTATGGGATTAAAACAAACAAAAAAAATTCTGACGTGCTTCAGCAACACCAATGATTAACATGTGTATCATGCTAACCTGGACAACAACAAACAATAAATACATAAAACTAGTTGATTTTTGATTTTATACATGTTTAGGCAAAGAAAACTTAATACTGCAGTAAGCACCATCATACCTCTCAATTGTACAAAGTTTTGCAGAATGTCCAGATTTTTGCCTCATATTTTTTGTGTTCCTCCTAAAATCTGTACTTTTCTGTCAGGTAGCTGATGATTGAAGTCATTAAATAATGACAAACATTTGAGTTTAAGACTCCACATCCTTCAGAAATTCATACTAATGCCTTTGCCTCCACTGGTACCAGAGGTGGATGACATGAGTAAAATTTCCTGCAACACCTTCATTAAAGCCCTCACAATCATCTCGTAGTCTACATCCAATGTAAAAGAACAGCAATAGTAGGAATTTATGGGCCTGTCTGGAAATGGTCCAGATTACAGACTCTTACATACCTGTATAAAAGAAACAGAGGAAACACCCATGTCTGACCTGTCTAAATGGATATTCAACTAATATTACAGGCATCCTGGTAACTCCCCCCCCCAAAAAGGAGTTGTTACAGAAAATTTAGAAAATTCTTCCACCTTGGATTATTTAGTACCTTATTGAAAAAAAAAACTTTAGAAGTATAGTTTTCACCTGTGTTTTCTGTCTATTATTTCTTCATCTTTGTGGTTAGAAAAATCCAAAAGCGTAGGCTCTGTCCTTGAGACCAATAGTGTCAACCCAAAGACTGTTCTCAAGATCAAGTCCCTTCAGGAGTGGATGCACAACTTACCCTTAAGACTTTCCAAAAGAAGGTTATTTCAGTCGTTTGTAATCTGGGGATAGAAAGAAGCACAAATGCCACATTTCTATTCAAAGTGCTCCTCAGGGCATTTTTGTGGCCACATTAAATACACTTTCTAAATGCATGACTATCCACAGTCAAAATATTTTTAGAAAGTACAGACAAGAGCCAAGGAATAAATGTAACAAACTGCCCAAAATCTACAAGAGACAGCAACTGATCTAGAGAGCTTCAGTACTAGAAAATATTAACATCTAATAAAATGACAGATTAAATGTATGAACTAACAGTTTAATAGAAAGTAAAAACATATTGTGTAGAATGCAAAGGCCAAAGGGAGAGAAAGCAATACAGTGCAAAAAAGAAATCAGATGGACCTGACCTGATTTGTAGATTAGAAAGCTGCAAAAACAGTAATTCCAATCAGAAAAGGATGTGATAATTGCAAAATTCAGCAATGTTTTACACAAAGTAGTTAACTTTAAAGCAAAGTTGCCTGAAAGCATCCGTCTCCGATGGAAACATGACGAGCAGCAGGAGACCTGCACCAGAAGCGAGATGGCAAGCCATTTTGGGCAAAGAGGATGGAGTAATACCCTGGCAAAGTTTTAGATGCTGAGCTGACCGGAAATGTGATTCACTCATACTGCTTGATGAAGATGGACCTCCTTACACCAGATTAAAAATTTCAGGACATGATTAAGAAAAAATGAATAATTATGATCAAATCTCTGATCATAAACAAACTGTTACATGTTCAAGAACCAGATGTCAGGAAATTCACCTCTAGAATGGAACAGAGGAGCTAATGAGGTGAATCATAACATTCATTTCAAGAACACATAACTGTATAGTTAAGATCAGAGAAATCTGATCATAATTCTTTGCACCACATGGAGCTTTACCTGCTCTGCGTACTAAGTGTAGGAATGTTAGATGTTGGAAGTGTGCCCAGACACATGCCCTACCCCAATCCTGCCTCCAGTAACAGGCGAGTTGAAACAAGCAACTTTTTCTCACACCCCATATTTACTCCTCTTGTGTCAGAGGCACTAAAGTTCAGGACATCTGGATCACAATCAGGGCTCCATCACTCTGTTCCATGAAGTATGGCTATCGTATATAAGGAAGCTGCAGTTACATTTGTTTTGTGTACATATGAGATCATAGGTTAAAGGTTCAAACAGGCTGTTGATCCAGCAGATGATTTGTAGCCTAACCAATGATCTCGCAAATTTACCAAGACATTAATTAATACCAAGTTAGTTATGTGTACTTATATCTGTGTGTAATACTAATCAATGACCAAGCATAGATACTCTACACACTTAAAACACATACACACCTGCTTTTACCTACCTATTTCTTACACACACATCTTTTAAACACTTAAAGTCACACACACATGACAAAACTGTGGCAAAACCAGGGAAGTTCTGCAATTACCACCCACTCATTCTTTCATGAACACATGATTCACTTAAAAAGCTTTTGCATTAATGTGCAGAACAAGTCTGAATCTTTGATATCTGGCATTGCTGACTTATTGTAATCCCCAGCGATTTACCAGAAAATAATGCATATTATGATGGACATGACAAAAACATGACAAAACCAGGGCTGTTCTACAATACACTTACAAAACTATAACAGTTTTGCATTAATATAAACTTACTCAATCTCTTTTTCTTTGCATCTCTCTCTCTCTCTCAAACACACACACAAACACGCACACACAAACATGCCCACAAACACATCATTCTCCTCAGGCTGGTCCTGAACTTGACTTAGCCCAATAATTCTAGACAAAGACAAAATCAGGGACAGATTTTAAATATAGCTTTTATAAATTTAAAAAGTTGCTAAAATATATAAATTCTGAAATCCATAACTATCAACCTCCCACCTCTAGAATAAGGGACTAATACAGAAATAATCAGGAACACTTTTTTAAAAAAATATTAGTTCTATTAATTTGAAGAGATGACAGAATATAAATACAAAAATGTGAGTGAACATACATTTACTGAAGTAAAAGAAGTCTATAACTCTAATTATCACTGTTCTTTATTCAGTAAAATCCACCACCTTTTCTCTGAAAATTACTAGTTTTGAAATTGGGAGAGATTAGTTTGGTGGGAACACAGAAAAATTTTGAGCTGAAAAATAAATATAAGTTACCCTACTGATGAACAAAGACTGGACATTTGAGATTCAATTGCCTGAGGGTGAATTCTCCAGAGATTGAAGTTCCACCATAGGAAATCACTAGCAGTGAGTGAACAATTGCCTTGGCCTTGCATTACCTCTCTCAGTACACATTCCTAAAACATTTGAATGTATTGGCTAACATTTCATTTTATGAGAACAAGTACTATAGCACATACCAGCAGCCATACTAAAAAAATGAACTTAAAGTTGCAGTTAACTTGGCCTTAACAATTTTCTCAGATTCAGCACTCACAGGTTCACAAGCTGCTGCTCTACGACATCTTCCATAGCACACTGGTTCTCTCTGCTTTCCCTCATACTTATATCATACAAATTCATCTACCTTGGCACAAGGACTGTACTAATTCAGCCTCAGCTCATTGCCGTTTCTGAATCAGTCATTTGATAACACTGCATTCAATTCTGCTCAATGTCATGTGCATACCTCAGTTACCGTGGGCAGTATAGTGTATATGCATGCGGCTGGGTATACAAACAAAAAAATACAGAAATGTAATGTGAGATAAAAATTCTACGTAGTTGAGAATTATACCGGTCCGGAGTCTCTCCCTCTGTCACACATACACACACTACAGGCACACACCTACCTTTCACTTCTATATTCATCGGCGCAGTCCAAACGTCCTCTTAAATTCAAATCTCCAGTAGGCGCGAAAGATAAGGACGTAAACCTTCAGTCGCGCACAGACAGAAGACGAAAACAGGTCGCAAACACCTGTTGCGTCTGTGCGCCTGGGCGGGATGCAAAGGGCATTCTTAAAGAGGAACGCCCTTTAAAAAAAAAAACTTTTTTTATTTAAATTAATTTCTTGGCCAGCCAGTTCCAGGGGGGTGCAAGTGCACCCCCTTGCACCTGCCTGCGGGCACCCTTGCCCATTGGCCCTTTTTTTCAATTATAAAGGAATTCCCAATACTATTCTAGCATGTCCAAAGGTCAGTTGTCAATCTCCTCTCCGGTCCAGCAGGTGAATCTGGGAATCTTGAGGCAATGTTACAACTGCCTCATGTAAACAGACAACCCTCTCCTCCTCCCAACAAATTCCAACACATGTGAAAGATGCAACCATATAGCCAAACTGGAGGCTAAGCTCTCTCAACTCAGTACTGGCGTAACCAGTCAGGAGGAGAAGGAAACCACACTCACTATAATTCCAGTCTCACATAGACCTACCACGACAACAAACCAAACACATAAACACACAAAAACATACTCGGAGGCTCTAAATAAAAATCTGCCTAAGCAGCAGAGACCTCCAAAGCAGACACCCAAGCAACCGCTACCCCAAAACAAAACACGTGCAACACATAACTCACAAAGCCAGTGTGCCGAACAGTCACAGCCCTTAAGGCTAAACAACACACCTGATACACTTGTAATAGGTGACTCTATCGTCAGGCACACTGACGTCCCGCTCACCAGGCTGAACAAGGAGAAGGTCACGGTGAGCTGCCTGTCGGGTGCTAGGATCCGCCACATAACACAAGCACTCAGGTCACTCCAAGGCAAGTACAAATATGACTCAGTCATTGTCCATGCTGGTGTGAATGACCTGAGACGCACCTCCCTGGACTACATGAAAAGAGACATAGAGGAGTTCTCTGAGCATGTAGCCCAGGCCGGTATGACCCTGACCTTGAGTAGCATCTTACCCTCACCAAGAATGATGCCACAATATGAAGACAAGATGATCAATTTCAACAATTGGCTTAAGTGTTGGTGTCATTCAAAGGGGATCCAATGCCTGTCAGCCTGGGATGACATGCTCGACAAGCCACGATGCTTCGCTAGGGACAGCTTGCACCTGTCACCCTGGGCTTTCGGATATTGGCAAAGGCTCTTGCTACCCCATAGTGCCTTTTTTAGGCAAGGCTCAAAAGACAAACCCACCTCCATAGGTATCACAAGGGATAAGAAACTAAGAGTAATGCTACTCAACGCCAGAAGTCTAAACCTCAAGATGCACGCACTCGAAACTCTCCTTAGCATGGAGAACATCGATATCTGTGCAGTAACAGAAACCTGGTTCAAGGCTCCAGAGAGCACCCCAGCACTACCAGGTTATACCTCATACCATGCTTTTCGGCCCCAAAACCTGGACCGAACCACAAAAGGAGGGGGAGTATCAATATTCGTCAAAGATACCCACACCTCCAGGTTGGTGGCACAGCACGAAGCATCAGAGACTATCCATGTGCAACTAACTGTGGGTAAAACTGCCTTCCAGTTTATAGCCTGCTACAGACCACCCTCCCAAACACAGGAACCCCACTTGGTCTTCCTGAGAATACTGGAAAATATGAAGGTCTCTCCAAACACCATTATATTGGGCGACTTCAACTACCCAAACATAGACTGGGAGCATTACTCTAGCTCCAACACCCTAGCCCAAAGGTTCCTAGAATTTATAAACTCAAATGCTATGGAACAACTTGTTACCACTCCCACAAGAGGGGAAAACATACTGGACCTGATCATCACCAACATGGGGACACTATGCTCCAGACCAGAAGTGTATCCCTCACTGGTAAGATCAGACCATAAACTAATCTCACTGGATATTCACATCCCGACCCCACCCCCTGCCCAGAAAACCACAGTGAAAAACTTCTCTAAAGCAAATTTCACATGCCTCAAAACCGAGGCGAAATCCTTCAAAGCCCTGGGCCTGTGGAAAATACGGCCCAGACCGCAGAATCCTTTATAAACGCATTCTATGTACACCTTCAGGAATGCATGGATCATGCAATCCCAAATAAAACCAAGACCCAATCCTCCAAAGGCAGACGTCCTGTCTGGTGGACCCCAGCCATAAACAAACTATACAATAGAAGGAGGAAGCTACTACATGATAGAGCAAAATCCCAAAAGGGAAGGCATCTCTGATCAGTATTAGCAAAAAACTACGGGCACTCATAAAATCGTCTAAGGCCAGATTCGAGAGAAAAATTGCACAGGACACTAAGGATAATCACAAGGCTTTCTTTAGTTATGTTAGGAACCTGGGTGGGAATTCCCAGATATGCTCAGAATTAGTCCAAAATGACAAAAATACACCGAGCCCACAGACATTGCCAACATCCTAGCTGACAGGTTCAGTGCAAACTTCTCCCCCCCTCCCCACCAAAAGGGCAAATATCTATCCCAACAGAGTGCTGCCCCCCCTGACATCTCAGATGCTCAGGTAAGAGCCGCCCTCTCCAAAGCAAAAAAACACAGCATCAATGGGACCAGATGGTGTCCCGGGCTGCGTCCTACATGAACTCCAAGAAGAGCTAAACCCAAACATAAAACTACTGTTCAATCTTAGCCTTACTACAGGATATGTACCCAAAGAGTGGCGTACAGCAACAGTGGTCCCTCTCCACAAAGGTGGTGCCTCAACGGATCCTGGAAACTATCGCCCCATAAGCCTGACTAGCTTGGTCTGCAAAGCTATGGAAAGGATCATCATGGACCTCATAAATAAAGATATTGGGGACCTACAGACACTGGATCCTACCCAGTTTGGCTTTGTTAAGGGCAGATCCTGCCTCTTAAACCTGGTCGATTTCTTTGAAACAGTCACCAAGGCCATTGACAAGGGAAGGTGGTCCACACAGCCTACCTGGACCTCGCAAAAGCCTTCGATACAATACCCCACTCGGGCATTATAGATAAGCTCACCAGCTTAAATATAAACCCCTATGTCACTAGATGGGTTGCAAACTGGCTCAAGGACAGAACCCACATGGTTAGAATTGCTGGAGTCATGTCAGACTCCAAACCAGTTACAAGTGGCGTCCCACAAGGCTCAGTCCTGGGACCTCTCTTGTTCGGTATATATTTCTCGGCAGTACAGGCCAACACGGAAGGACTGTGGCTGACCAAGTTCGCAGATGACTGCAAACTGGGCACCATAATCACCTCTCCAGCCGACACAAGCATCCTCCAAAAGGGCCTCATAGAAACAGACAACTGGTGCCAGAGCCATGGCCTCAAGCTAAACGCCAAAAAGTGTATAGTCATCCCCTATGGCAAAAACAAAGTGCCCACAAATTACCACATAGGTGGTAATCCATTAAGTACAGAAGAAGTCATTAGGGACCTGGGGACCCAAGTTGATAGCAATCTCTCATTTGACAACCAAGTGGCCAAAGTGGTTAGAAAAACATTTTATATAGCCCACCTAATCATGAAGGGATTCACATCTAGATCAGGGGAGGTCATCGTACCTCTTTACTCATCCCTCATCAGGCCCATAATTGAATACAATGCCCCTTTTGGGATGTACTTTACCAGACACCTGCAGCAACTGGAAAGACCCCAAAAGTACCTCACCAAGAGGATCAAAGGGCTCAAACAGATGCCATATGCTGCCCGGTTAAAGAAACTCCAGCTCTACTCAGTGGCATACCGCCTGCTCAGAGGCGATCTGTGCCTGACGTATAAAGCCATGTCCAACCCAGAATTAATGGACATGCTGCACCTCAGAAAATCCAAATCCCATCGAGCTACGCGCTCGAGAGACTTGAACCTCAGCACTGAAATAAATAGGACATGCTGGAGGGACAGATTCATAACCCAGAGGCTCCCTTCACTCTGGAATAAAATCCCAGTCCAGGTTAGGCAGAGTCCCACATTGACTCTCTTCAAGAGGAATCTCGATGAGTGGATGGGAGATCGTAGGTTTACCCCGGCTATCACTTCTGTGTCACTGTTAGACAGAGGCACAGTATACTAACCTCAAAAAAAGGCATAGCAAAATTAATTTAAAATGGGTGGCGAAAGCCAAACACACTCTGGCTAGGCTTATAAATGCCCTAGGGCAGATAGCCTAGTATGAACCTATGAACCTATGAACCTATGTAGATAGGGAGGGAAATGGCTTCTGCGGATACTTTTAAGAAGTAGGAGGGTATTTTATCAGGGGCATTAGAACCAGGTTTCAATTTTAGAAAAAGTTTTTTTATGGTAGATATAGGGATGGGGTTTGTGGAGAAGGGGGGGTTGGGGATGGGAGATGCTAGAGGAGGAAGGGATAGGTGGGGGTTTGGGTAGGGAAGCTTAATTGGTGGGGGAGAATGTTGTTAATTTAGCTATGGAATCAATAAAGAAAGAGTTAAATTGGGTGGCTAAGTCTAAGTCAGAGGCATTTGGATCAGGGGATGGGTTTTCTTTTCAACCAGGGTTCAAGAGAGAAGAGATTCCTTTCCAGAATTTATTAGGGTTGGTATTATGGTTGGTTTGGAGTGTAGAGAAATACGCTTTATGGTCTGAGATGATAAGTTTTTTTTTACTTTATTTCGAAGAGTTTTGTATTCATTGAGGGAGATGTTAGATTTATTTTTGAGGTAGCGTTTCCAAGCCTTATCTCAGAGTCTCATAGTAGCTAAGGTATATTTGGTTAGCCATGGGACAGGATTGCTTTATATGTATATGTATGTATGTATGTATATCTCTCTCTCTCTCTCTATATATATATATATATATATATATATATATATATAGATATATATATGTATATATATATATATATATATATATATATATATATATATATATATATACACACACACACACACACACACACACACACACACACACACACAAGAATATCTTGGCTATATTTATGCTTTCCCTGCTTTCTCATTGTTTCTTCTCTGCCACAAAATCCTGCAATTTTAGATATCTGTTCCCCAAAAAACACTTTCCTCTCAAGCAACTAGGATGTGTAAGTATAGAAAATGATGAAACAAGTCACTAATAGAAGGGTAAACCAGCCATAAACTGAAAGGAAAATATTGTATTAACACATAATATTCTCAGTGCTGTAAGTACCACACAACAGAAGGTTGCCCAGTGGTTATGTAATAGAACGCTAGATTCACTGATTGTAAACAAAGGTAATTCTGTACTGTACTGGGTACAGAAGCATTATGCTCTATGAAATATCAATGTGAGGACTGTCATATCACCTACAATTGTTTGCTCGGGGAACTGGAAATGATTCCTTGTAGGAAATAATGTTTTCAGTACGTATGGTGGGGGGCAGTTAACTTAAAAAGGAAAACAGTGGGGAAGTCAATCACTTGTTACTGTCCTTTAGTAGCTAGCGGATATGGTCATATAAACATATTCATATGAGCAGTCAGTGTCTGGAACAAGGCACTGTGCTTCATATAACTTGTCTGACAGTGCCAGTATTTCTGTTTATTAACTTTAATGAAATGCTCTGGCAAGTGGCCAATGAGTGGGCTGAAAATGATTAAATGATGAACATAAAACAAAGTTTTTGCTTCTGAACCATGTGAATCAAATATGAAGTATAAACCATGGCTTTCTAACAAAATGACAGCAAAGGTCATGGGGAAATGAGTTCAATTAGAATGAAAAGGCCTAAAAAGACACAAGGGCAAAGTTGCAGAAAAGAAAGGAAGAATGCAGAAGGGCATAGGTAGGTAGAAATCTGAAGGAAAAAAAAGGTATATATGAATGCTTCCACTATACCATGCTGTAAAAACTGGTAGCCAGTAAAATGGTTGCAGCTTGACATTTTTTGCCCCTTTAATTTTCCACCATCTCTCCTATCTAATTTAAAAATCTACCCTTTAGTCCAAGCTAAACAATCCTTCACCAAAAACACTGGCAGCCATAAATAAGTCTGCCTGTGACCATTAAACAACACAACATAAAACAACATAACCCTACAGTTTTTCAGACTGGACCCCTAAATCTCCCCTTTCCATTCTTAAAAACATATTATGATGACTCTGACCCTGAGTTGCATCCTGCCCTCACCAAGAATGATATCACGGTATAAAGAAAAAATTCTCGATTTCAACAATTGGCTAAGTTTCTGGTGTCATTCATAGGGGATCCAGTGTCTGTCCACCTGGGATGACATGCTCGACAAGCCACGCTGCTTCGCTAGAGACGGCTTGCACCTGTCACCCTTAGGCTTTCGAATACTGGCCAAGGCTCTTGCCACCCACATAGTGCCTTTTTTTAGGCAAGGCTCAAAAGACAAACCCACCACCATAAACAGCACAAGTAATAAAAAACTGAGGGTAATGCTACTCAGTGCTAGAAGTCTAACCCTCAAAATGCACGCACTTGAGGGCACTCTTCAGTATGAAGAAAATCGATATATGTGCAGTAACAGAAACCTGGTTTAAGGCTCCAGAGAGCACCCCAGCACTACCAGGCTACAACTCATACCATACATTTCAGCCACAGAACCCAAACCAAAATACAAAAGGCGGGGACGTATCCATATTCATCAAGGATACCCACACCTCCAGGTTAGTGGCACAGCACGATGCTTCAGAGATCATCCATGTGCAACTAACAATGGGCAAAACTGCAATTCAAATTGTAGCTTGCTACAGATCACCCACCATGTCCCAGGACCCCCATTCCGCATTTCTGGAAACATAAAGGTCCTACCAAACATCCTAATATTGGGTGATTTTAATTACCCAAACATTAACTGGGAGAACTACTTAAGTACTAACTCCCTTGCCCAACTTTTCCTAGAATTTATAAACTCAAACACCTTGGTTGCCCACCTTTTCCTAGAATTTATAAACTCAAACACCTTGGTTCAACTGGTCAACACTCCCACCAGAGGTGACAACATATTGGACCTGGTCATCACCAACATGGGTGACTGGTATTCCACACCAGAGGTCAACCACTCGCTGGTTAGATCTGATCATAAACAAATCTCTTTGGATATCCATATTCCGCCCCCACCCCTGGACAAGAAAACCACCGTGAAAAACTTTTCAACAGCAAACTTCACGTTACTTAAGACCGAGGTGGAAAGTTTCAAAGCCCCCATGCTGAAGGATAACACTGTCTAAGCTGCAAAATCCTTTACTAATGCATTCTATGGGCAGCTACAAGAATGCATGGATTGTGCCATCCCAAGCAAAACCAAGACTCACTCCTCCAAGAAAAGGAAACCAGTCTGGTGGACTCCTGCCATAAACAAGCTATATAATAGAAGGAGGAAACTAGTACAGAAAAGAGTAAAATCCCAAGAAGGGAAGACATCCCTGATGAGTATCAGCAAGAAACTAAGATCCCTCATAAAATCATCCAAGGTGAGCTTTGAAAGAAAAATTGCCAAGGACTCCAAAGATAACCACAAGGCATTCTTTAGCTATGTCAAGAATCTAAGTGGCAATGCTCAGATCTGCTCGGAGTTAGTGCAGAATGGCACAAAATACACTGAACCAACCAATATCACCAACATCCTCGCAAACAGGTTCAGCACAAACTTCACCCCCAAAAGGGCCCATAACCATACCAGAAGAATGTAGATTCCCTGAAATCACAGACACTCAGGTTAAAACAGCCCTCTCTAAAGCCAAAAACGCAGCATCAATGGGACCGGACGGTCTCCCAGGCTGTGTCCTACACAAGCTCAAAGATGAACTAACCCCTCACCTAAACACACTGTTCAAACTCAGCCTCTCCACAGGCTACATACCCATAGACTGACACACAACAACAGTTATTCTGCTCCACAAAGGTGGAGCCACAACAGACCCTGGGAACTATCGCCCTATAAGCCTGACTAGCTTGGTCTGCAAGGCTATGGAGCACATCATCATGGACCCTACCCAATTTGGCTTTGTTAAGGGCAGATCATGCCTCCTAAACCTGGTGGACTTCTTTTAGAAAGTTACCAAGGCTATAGACGAGGGAAAGGTGGTAAACACAGCCTACCTAGACCTCACTAAGGCCTTTGACACCATTCCCCATTCTGGTATTATAGACAAGCTCACCAGCCTGAACATAAACCCCTATGTCACAATATGGGTTGCCAACTGGCTCATGGACAGAACTCACATGGTGAGAGTTGCGGGAGCTAGGTCCAACTCTAAACCGATTACAAGTGGCGTTCCCCAGGGCTTAGTCCTAGGACCCCACCTGTTTGGCATATACTTCTCAGAGGTACAGGCAAGCACAGGAGGACTATGGCTGACCAAGTTCACAGACGACTGTAAACTAGGGGCTATAATTGACTCTCCGGCTGACACAGACATCCTCCAAAAGGGTCTCACTGAGACGAATACCTGGTGTCAAAATCATGGCCTCAAGCTAAATGCCAAAAGTGCATAGTCATCCCCTTTGGAAAAAAACAAAGTACTCACAAACTACTACATAGGTGGTAGTCCCCTAAATACAGAAGACGTAATATGGGATCTGGGGACCCAAGTAGATAGTAATCTCACCTTTGATAATCACATTGCCAAAGTTGTTAGAAAATCCTTCTACATGGCCGACCTAATCACAAAAGGGTTCGCATCCAGATCAAAAGAGGTCATTGTGCCCCTCTACTCATCACTCATCAGACCCATCATAGAGTACAACGCCCTATTTGGGATGTACCTTACAAGACACCTGCAACAGCTGGAAAGACCACAGAAGTACCTCACCAAGAGGATCACTGGCCTCAAACAGATGCCCTATGAAGCTCGACTGAAGAAACTACAGTTGTACTCGGTTGCATACCGCCTACTCAGAAGTGATCTCTGCCTGACATAGAAGGCCATGTCCAACCCAGAATTGATGGACATGCTCCACCTAAAGAAAACCTTATCCCATCGATCCACACACTCTAGCGACCTAAACCTCACCACAACAATAAATAGGACGTGCTGGAGGGATAGATTCCTATCCCAGAGACTTCCCTTGCTTTGGAACAAGATCCCAGTCTACATTAGGAAGAGCTCCTTGCAAACACTCTTCAAAAGAAACCTTGATGAGTGGATGGGAAACGGAAAGTTTACCTCAGGGATCACTGCAGTGGCTCTGCTGGACAGAGGCACAGGGAACTAATCTAAGGGGGCGGCGAAAGCCAACACATTCTGGCTAGGCTTATAAATTGCCTTTGGGCAGATAGCCTAGTACCAACCTATGAACCTATATTCTTGTTTTTCTTTCATTTTACATACCCAAATCAGCTTAGCCATTTGCCTTTCTTCATTGCCCTTCAGTAAACACTAAATGAAAACTCCAGCCAAGCTAGAACTTCAACTGAGTGACCTCTCAAACCTCTTGCATCAGAGTCACATGAGATATATGTAAATGATCCATATGAAGGCAAGGAAATGAAAGTTTTATAAAGTACAAGCAGGTTTCTGGTACCTACACAATACTGGAACCATAATGTAGGGAGAAATGCAACCTAGGAGTTCAGTTAAACTGGAGGAGAAGGTGGAGTTTTCCTTTAAAGGAAAGCATGAATGGAATGAGTTGTATAATGTCTGACTGACAGTGGCTGTGTAGATTATAAGTGATGTACACTGTCTGCAACAGAAAATATGTCAATATGATTTGTTTTCATTTATATGAATGTATGCTTACCTATGCTGTGCGTAATAATTCAATAAAGATGTTTCTTGTTAAAAAAAAATCTGGCTCCATCTAGAGCACATAATCATTGCTTATCCACTCAAAGCAGGCACCTAATGTATGAAAGAGATAGGGCTTGTAAAGAATGTTTAAAATATAGATCTTTCCAAAACTTATGATACTTTAAAGAACTACATAACCGTACTAAAAAGACAGATTATTGCAGGCAAGAAAATCTACTTCAGTAACCTTTTACTAAATCAGTCTTTCCACACTGTCTTCTATTAATAATATACTCCAGCCTGGAACATCTACCACTCCTAAACCTGCCACAGATAACACTCCCTCTGAAATAGCTGCTACATTTAATACACGTTTTATAGAAAGGATTAAAACCCTTACTAAAGATTTTCCACTCACCAATCTTGACATGCCCTCTCTTCAGACAGCAGACATGCTATTTCACCCTAAAACCCATCCCAAACTCCTACATCAAATCACAACTTCTTAAATTGAAACTTTGTTCTCCTTCAGTAGCTCATCTCCCAGCAGAATATGTCAAGCTGGCTGCCAATTCCATAGCCTATCCTGTGACTCTTCTAATTAAAGATCTACCAAGGAATCACATGTTCCTTTTATGAATAAAATTCTTCATCATCCCACTTCATAAAGGAGGAATTTCATCTGATATAACCAATTTCAGACCTATTGTCAAATTATCCCCTTTGTCAAAAATTCTGTAGAAGTGCATTCACTAGAAACTTCTTCAACATATTCTTCAGGAAAAGCTCCAGACCCCCACAGAGCAGACCCACCCATAGCACTACCACAGTGTTATTAACTTTCACAGATACTATTAACAAAGCCAGAGACGAAGGCAAACTTGTTTTCTCTGTATTCCTTGATCTCTCTAAAGCTTTTGATCTTGTCTCTCACCAAAACTATTCTGCCAACTGTCTTCCCTCTGGCTATCACAAGCCATACTACTGTGGTTTGACAACTACTTGACCGATAGATACCAGCCTGTAAAATGGCTCTCCACTTTTTCTCCATTCCTTCCTGTCAATTCCGGTGTGCCACAGGGCTACATTCTCAGCCCTGTACTCTTTAATATATTCACTAACAATTCTACATAAATCCTCTCAGTAAGATTCCCTCACACAATACACTGATGATTTGCCCCTAATATGCATTTCTGACAACCTAATATATCTTCAGAGAATTACTCAAGAAGCCTATAACTCTGTTGAACATTGCTACAGGATAATCACCTACTATTAAATCACCAAAAAACTAAATTACTTTTCTTTTTTCCAAAACTACATTTTCTTGAAAAAATCAATTTTAAAATTTCTTCCTTAAATAATACTATGATTAAAGTTACCCCACATACAAAACTACTTGGCATGATAATCAATGAGAATATTAAATTTGATTTACATATCCACAACAGCATCAAGAAAACCCATCAGAAAACTAGGCACCCTACACAGAATAAAGAAATTCTTTACAGACTCTGCCAAAGTAACACTAGCTACCACTTATAACCTTTCTCCTATATGGAGCTCCTGTCATGACCAACCTACAAGCCTCATTTAGTTCTAAAACAAAATTGCCAGATTTGCTTGCAACAAACTTTACCAGACCCACCACTGTTTAGCACTAAAAACACTTAAATGGTTCAAGTTTCCTCACCACTCATCTTATACTCAGCTCACTTAACCCAAAAAATTCACCCATAGCCCATCCACCTGCCCAGCAATTAGACCCCTTTTCCAGTACTATCTTCCAAATCGTCATTTTTCATCAAATAATAAACTGCTTACCATCTACAAACCACAAAGGGCTGCTGGGGTCAGTCTCCATTCCCATCATGTATCTAGAACTGGGAATAAAATTCCTATGTCAATCAAGTCTATCACACCTTCATCTTTTCAAACCATAACTAAAAGACTCCCTCTCTGTCTCCTGCCTTTGACCATGCTTCTTATCTGGGACATAGCTCTCTAACACCCTTCATCACCTTTCTTATACCTCCCTTTAAAGCACTGAATCACTTAAATGGCTTATCCCCTTCTAATACCTCACTTTATTGTACTTCTTGAAGTCAAAGTCAAAGTAAACGTTATTGTCACTTTATTACATCATGGACATGTAGGTAGACAGACTAATACTGCATATAATTAGAAACACACTTTAACACTTTTCGCAGTGAACACTTACTTGCATGAGACTTTAGTATTGTACAGGTACTTGGTTAAGACATTGCACTGATCCTTGCACAGAAAGACACATTTAAGTATTGCACTGTGAACATTAGAGTATTGCACTATGGTTAATTTACAAATTCGTAACACATATTGCATTGAAAGAAGAGATATTTTACTGCATTGCTACTGCTCTAGATGGCCTATAAGTTAACAGTCACGGTGAATTTTGCACTAAGCAATTAGATGAGACTGATAACCAGGTTAATGCACAATATGAGACAACTACTATAACTTAAACTACTATACGAATTATTAATTAGCACAACCAAATTACTATTCCATCTCTACTTCTCTGTTAACACTCAGACTTGCTTAGCTCCTCCAATACTTCACTCTATTGTATTTTTTAAATTGTTCCTTCTTATCTTATACACCACTCTTCTATCTGTAAATATCAGCACAAGGCTTATAAATTTAATGTTTGTGAATATTAATACCAATTTATTATACTGACTGTTATACTATGTAGTCACTGAAAGTGCATTATAAAATTTGTTAATGTAAATATTGACTGCATTAAATATGATACCTTGGAGCTTTTCACCTGGGCATCTGCTGAAAAGGGCACGTGTGTCCAGTCGGACTTTCCCCAATAAACAAATGTCAATCAATCGATCACTAAATAAATAATAAATAGTGTACAGCTTACAAAATAAGTGACAGAAGACCCTCCATGTTGCAGGGAAATAGTCTCTGTCTGTGTTTTTATCTGAGCTAATGACTATGGCTAGATCCATTATTCAGGCCATTGGTTATAGGTTGCAAACCCAGGTTATAAGTAAAGCTGATGCTCTCACCTCCGTTCAACCACTGAAGAATCCTTATTTTAAAAGGGAACCAGAATGTGAGGTTTTGGAAGTGTCATAGTATGATCAGTCAATTTTCTCTGAAGACAAACAGATTCAGAAACACAAACAGGTGTTTTCTTTTCCCAAAATGTTAGCTAGATTTAGGGATGTACTCAATTGGGAGCAATCATTGGCTGTCCCAAAGATCAGCAAGTATATGATCTTTTGGAGGATGAGGCCTTGGAGATGGTGACCTTCTCTCGGTTTATCCTAGCGTTAGTGGATGTTTTTAAGAAAGCCTGCAGCTCTCCTCTGCTGAATGAATCTCTTCGTAAAAAAAGTGTTTAAGAAAGTCAGTGTGCCTGGCCTCCAAACTCCCTTATCTGCAGACCCTGCTTCATGTTTTCATCTTAATCAAACCCAATCCCTCAAGATAAACTAAGTGAATGGCTAGAATCTCATGGAAGGAAGCTGGCACAGTCCAGCACTGTAGCTTTTAAGGTGTTTAATTACCAGTGTTTTATGTGGATGTTTGTCTGCTGCCTTATATGTATAGTTTAGATGAGTTCACCACATCATTACCTGTGGAGCAGAAACACGATGTGAGAGTATTTCCAAAGTTTTTCAAGTGCCTAGACATGCTTTTTAAGAGTGCCTTAAAGGGGACTGATAGTGTTTCTAGTAATGCAGTGTCATTGGTTGTGGTAAGGAGGTATGCCTGGATGCACAACCAAATTTTTTTCTGATGAGTTACAAAAATAAGATTGTAAACACTTTGGTTTAAGATGATTGTGTGTTTGGTACATCAGCTAATCAGATCCTTAAACACTGGGATGACAGAGGTAAACTGATGCAGGGGGTGCCTAAAATGTTTCATATTCCCAAGTTTTCATCCAATGAGCAAGATAAGTTTTGGTGGCCTAATCAAAAGAAATCCCAGCCAAACAAAAAGCAAGGCACCAAAAGGAAAAGGCAGGATGAGAACTCTGCAAAACCTAACAAGAGATGCCCCTTTTCCAAAAAGGATAACTCCCCTCCCAACCTATGATTATGCCTAGTCTCAGTGCCTATCATTTTCAAGTTCCCCTCTGGGTGCCCCTGTTTTGAAAATTAGCTCTTGACAAGGTGGGGGGCCTGGCCATCAATGGCTTCTGACAAGTGGGTGCTCGACATCATTGGCAGAAGTTACAAGTATCAGTGGAAGGGACATCCACCACTATTCAGGAAGTTCCCCTCATCCAATAGACCAGACTTTGTTATTTCCCCCATACCCCAGCACATGCTGTACACAGGGGCCATAGTGCTGGTCTCTCCTTTGGACAGAATAAAGTATTTCTACTCCAGAATTTTACCGGTACCCAAAAACAAACTGTCATGGAGTCTGGTGTTGGACCTATTCATTCTGAATACTTTTGTTATGATCCCCAAGTTCAAGATGCTCATCCTACAGACAATACTTCCCCTTCTTCTAGACCACTGCTTCATGATGACCCAGGAGTTGAAGAATACATATCATTATATCCCTGTTGCTTATCGCTTCAGGACATATCTCAGATTTTTTGTGTCTGGTTCGCACTATCAGTTCTCTGCATTCTGCTTTGGGCTATCCACTTCACCTCAAGTGTTTATGAAATGCCTTACTCCAATAATGGCCCACTGTTGAACTCTTGGCATTCACATTTTTCTATTTTTTTGTACTAGTTGCTGATCTGTGTTTGGTCTGCATCCAGGTGTTTGGAATCACTAGAAAATTTCTCAGCCTTACTCTCTCAACTAGGGTTCAAGTTGAACCTTTGAAAGTCTTACCTGGCACCCTTACAAAGACTTGCCTTCTTTGAGTGCCTAATCAACACCAACAAAAGCATGCCCTTTCTTCCTCAAGACAAGATTCTGCCCTATCAGATGATGATTTTTTAGGAATTCACCAGGAGGAACATTACCTTGGCAAGAGAATTCCTACAAATTGTATAACTAATGATGTTTATGACTGATGATATGCATGATTCTCATGATACCACTGGCCCATCTCCGCATGAGGAAAATTCAATGGTATGTACAACATTGTTGGACTCAGCACCTACATCCCCTGGAATCCCAGTTGCCAGTGCTGCCCCTCATCAAATGAGAGTCACAGTGGTGGACAGGTGAGTATCAGTCCAGGACTTCCCTTCTTCCCACCTATTCTGACACAATCTGTGCAAACAGATTTGTCTGACTTTGCTTGGGAAGCTGTGTCAATGGGAGTGCAAGTGTAGGCCATTTGGATTCCCATGGATAAATGGAAGCACATCACTGTCAAGGAAATGTTTGATGTGATCCACGCTCTGAAAGCCCTTTACCACCTATGGACTTTAGGTCCTTTTCTTGTGGTTATGGTTCCACAACAAACATGGGAGTATAAGATCATACCCTCTATGCCATTTCACAGTGATGACCTGGGAGCTGGCTTTACAGCATTCTCTGACCTTTCAGGTATCATACATCCTGTCAGAGCAACATGTTGTGGCAGACAGACTAAGCAGATCCTGGGCAGACCCGCAGGAGTGGAAACTTATGGCAGTGGTATTCAGGATCTAGTCCAGATGTGGGGAACACCTCAAACAGATCTGTTCTCCTCCTTTCAAAACAGATAGCTAGAGGAATTCTGTTCCAGACATCCTTGCAGCCATTTTTGGAGGACAGATGCGTTCTTTTTCCCATGGATGGGAATCTGCCATTTGAGCTCTCTGTTTGGCTTATCCACAAAAATGTCTATTTATTTAACTTACAGAATTGAACTTCAGGTTACCTCTTTCCAGTCCTTGATAAAATCTGTCTGAAGTTTGATAATTATTCACAGTTAAGTCATCTGAATCTATGTAGGTTTTCAGGGTCTCCCCAGATGGATGGGATGGCAGAAGTATGGCCCACATACCCTAGCTGCATACCTTTCAAAAGTACATAGATAAACCTCCATTATCATCCTCAGGTTCAAGCTTCTTCAGTTTTGTAGTAGAACTCTGGACCTGTAGGGAGGAAGACTGCTGGTTAACCAGGGAGAAAATCTGTTGCTAAAAGTTTAGCAGATGTTGATGTGTGGCAGCACATTTTTCCTGAAGACTTTCCTGAGGACTAACCAAAATCTGGTCAGTTACCATATTTCTGCCCTGAATGGCAGCAGTAGATGTTACTAAAGCTTTATTACAGTTTACCAGGGCCTCAGTCAGTTTCCCCATGTTTCTAGCAAACCTCAGTATACACAATCAGTATGCACAAGAACTGGTCTCATCTGAAGTCCCAGCTGCACCCAGAGTAATTAGCAAGCTTCTTAATACAACACAGGTTTCATATGTAGATTGGCAGTCTACAGACTGTTTCATTTGGCGAATATACCTCAAGAAACTGGGAAGCTTTTGGGAAAGCCCATGGTATATATAAAAAAATCCCTGCATTCTTAGCCTTCTGAAAACAAATTCAGTGCAAATTTTACCCAACAGATGACCGTCCAAAGCCCATTTATCACTGAGTTTCTGAATCTTCCCATTATCACTAAAGAACATATACTGACAAGACCAAAAATAGTTCCTCCATGGGACCTGATAATTTACCTCGCTGCTTAAGGGACAGTACTAAGCAAGCCCTGGCAGAGCCACTCAAACTATTTACCCCAAACTTATCCATGTGCTTTGCCCCTGAGATTTGGTGCATAACAATGGTGATGCTTTTGCACAAGGGTGGCCCT
>NC_056739.1:1083335420-1083412920 GCF_019279795.1 Protopterus annectens | reverse complement strand
GGTAAAATAGGATTACACATCTAGCGATTAGCTTTGTTGGCAATGCCAGAATATGGGATGAATTCAAAGGCCTTGGCCAGGTAAAAGTAAACAGTCTGAACCCATATGCCTGAGTCTAATGCATCAGTGACATGTTCAATGAAGTACACTTAGTTCATGAAACCAGATATGCCTTTTACAAACCCAAACTAGGTTAGGTACAGGGCTTGTAGACTGCCTATTTCCTTGTTAATAAGTTCTTAATGATGCATTCCATTGCTTTGCATATAAGGCTGGTAAGTCTTATAGGTCTAGAGTTTCCTGGATCAATAGTGGAATCCCCGTTGTGGAGTTGGATGATTATTACAATTCTCCATTCCTCTGGCATAAATGTTGTGAAGATGCTGAGGTTAAATAGAGTTAGCAGTGATTTAACCAGACAGTGTCTGGCCCTAACAAGAATGCAGAGTGGCACATCATCAGGAGCCATGGAGCAAATTTTTTCAGCCTTGGAAACAGCATTCAAGACTTGGTTGGTGGCAATCAGAGGGACCACTGTAGGTGTGTCAGTAAGTTGGGAAAAAATAGAGGGAGATAGGGGAATAATGTCAGGTCTGAACTTGTCTGCTAATATGTTGGCTATGTCCTCAGAGGACAAGTAAGTGTTGTTGTTATGAATTAGTTTTGGGCACTGGCTGGCATTACCTCTAAGGTTTCTTGTGTTTGGCCTTAGCACAGGTAGCAAATCTAAATTTTGGAGGATTTTATTTTGTTTCTGTGTTCTTTGTTAATCTTTTTGAGTTCATTTACGGTGTTAAATAGTTTTGCTGATGTGCAGGAAGTTACATAGGACTTTGTTCTTTGAGGCTCACTGGGCTAGACTGTGATCACCTCTCAAAAGTCTATAGAAACAAAAAAAAAAAAGAAAGAGAGAGAGTGATTTAATGTGGTCTGGGTAGCTTAATGAAGACATGCCACTGATTATCTTAACGAGGAAATGCTGCAGTCTCTCAAGTTGGAACATACACTTAGGCAGGTATATACCAAAGGAATCATTATACTCTATAATGGGCCTGGTGAAGGAGGAGTATTATGTTTGCTTTTATTGCCTATGAGTGTCTTGTTATTATTGTATAGTTTCTTTATACTAGAGTTTCACACAGAAGTTTATTCCTGAATTTGGCATTGTATTCGAGAGATACATGGAATGACTATGTGGACACAAAGGTTTGTGCAGTACTAATCATTCTTAATATGGGGAGCTTTCAAAGTACAGCTGGGGACATGGCAGGAGTTTCTCAGACTTGATCCTCATGAATCATTCACCAGTTCCTTGATCTGATACTGGTGCATATGGAGGAGGGGATGTAGTTCCCACAGAAAGCAGAGGAAAATACCATCACAGTGTGGGCATTCTATGACATAGCCCATTTCCTTGAAGTCCCTGGGGCCACTGACAGCACCCACATTGCCATAAATGCCCCACATGATCCACTTCACATCTGGTAAATCAACCGGAAGGTTTTCCACTCCATTAACTACCAGTGATTTGCAATGTGCAGTATATTATATACAAGTCCGTACCATTGAGGCAGTTCCCTTGATACCCATATCTGTCACATGCATGGCCTATACCAGTATTTCATGTAAGGGGACTTTCCACAGAATCATCTAATAGCTAAGTGCACGCATTGCCTTCCCTAGAGCTACTGTGTGTTAAAAGTAATAGCACATATGTCTTGGAGGCATTGCTGATGATCCCCATCTGCTGCCCCAAGACTGAGGCAGACATGACATATAACACCACACTAGCGTGGACACAGAACATCGCTGAACATGTGATGTTTATCATTAGATCACTGTTGCAGTAGCTTAAGCTATACAGGTCATAAAGGATAGGACAAATAGCCAGTTTACAAAACTTTAGGGCAATTTTCACGTGCCCTTACCACTAAATAGCTGGAGGAGAGCAGCATAAAGTCAGTGATTAGTTGCCAAACCTTCATAACTTTCTTGCCGTTAAAGTTAGATTTTTCCCTGTGGACTTTGAGCAATCAACAAATAGCTAGTATTTTTTTAAAGTTGGCCAGACAAGTATCCTGTTGGGGAATACCTTCCATTCTCCCATTTTGTAAGGAAAAGTATAACTTTTCTATCAAAATTTATTGATGGGACTAGGGCTAATATTTTTGGTGATTGCCCTAAAAACTTTTACCTCAGAAATACAATTTTTATTCAGGAGATCCTGCTTTATGCTTGTCAGATACATTTTAGTAGATATATGGATGAGACTCCCAGCACTTTAGTTTGTCCCTACCTGATCCAGATGAAGAAAAAGATTGAATGGTAGGCTTTGGCCTTGAAGCTGGCTTCCTCTTCACCTCAGACACAAAAGAGTGCCTCTAATGTGGCTACTCTGGGTACCTCAGATCATTTAAAGCATTATCTCTGCCTCTTTGGTGTTGCTCCATGAGAAGCCATTAAAGACTGAGAGACAGACATGTCCTCTGCAACTGTTTGGCTGTCCTCTTCAGGCATGGGAGAACAACTCTTGTTGTATTGGATGATGGAGTAGACGTTCTTTGCAAAGCCACACATGGAAGCTTGATTCCATTATTTGGGGGGACTTTTTCTCCCCTCTACATCATCCTCCTGCACCCTACCCAGTGTCTCATGTCCATTTTTAAGTTTACCAGCTACCTGCTAACCACTAGAACTGAGGGTGGTGCAGATCTCAAGGATATCCTGATGGTCTGGCCATCAACATCCACAGGGGTCCTTTATGACCTACCCTGTTACTCCCCCTCCCACATGATTCTCTTGGCTGTATCAGAGGGGTGGGTGTGCAGTGAGGATGTGTGGTACTTGCCATGCTTCCACAGCACTTCAGCTATATCTCCAGCCTATCCCCTCAATAGTAATGTTCCCAGCTTCTGCCAGGGATCATCATAGGATACACCCACAGAACTGCCCTCCCACCAGTGATAGTAATGCTCATCCCTCCCTACTCCTTCACTAGTCACTAGAGCTGCTAAATGAACCCAGGTTAGCTGGGTCGTAGCCAGGGCTTTATGCCTGTACATCACTGGAGTGTCCACGGGGAGACTGATTGCTTGAGAAAGTACTGTTCATCATGGTGCTCTTTTTCTTGGGGATCTCTCAGGGAAAAAAACGGCATTTTTCTTGACCTTTGTCACACAGAACAGAAAAGGAGGATTGGCTTGGTTTTACTAAGTGTTTTTTCAAAGCTTTCAGTCTTTCTCCCCGAATTAAAATAGGAAAAGATTTTACTCGCTCAGATTCTGAAACTCATACCTCTCAAGTGTACCTCATTATGAGGAACATACCTCATTTGGGGTCTTAAAATTTTCATGTTCATCGAAGTTCCTCAAAGTTCCACATTAAAAGAGTCTGTCACACATTCAGTGTTAGGAATTTTTTTAAGTGAAATCCATGATAAATAGAAATTAATTATATTAATTCATTAAAGGACCTTCTTTATAAGTAAAACCAGCATATTTTAACCATCCTATGACCTTCCTAGTTGAAGTTGTTGGTAAGCTGTTAGCAAGTGTTCCACATTTTGCCCATTTGTTCCACATTACGAAGGCGTGTTCCTCATTTTGGAGATGGAAGGTTGAGAGCTATGTGAAACTCAGTCTGAGGAACAGAAATTAGACTTACTGTGTTTCTCAAGTTCCTACTCCACAAAATGAGGAATCTGACTCTCAGGAAAGTTTTTCATCAGATTCCCCAACTGAAGAGTTATTCTTTTATGATACTATTGCCATAATGAAGCACTTATTTCAGTGGGAGCAAAAAGAAATACCAGAATCCCAGCAAAGATGTTATGGTTTATAATAGGTGGATTTTTCTCAATCTGCAGCTGTTCATCCCATTTCCCAGTATTAGAGGATGCTATCTTTGTGGCCAGTGTTTGCCTTCATCCAGGAAGCCGGATAAATTATATAAGGTTCCTCAGACTCACAGATTTCTTTTTTCAAACCCTTGATCAGACCCTGAACTGATTTTTTTTGTCAAAATCATCTTCTGCCAAACATCTATTACCAGCTACCCTTTTCTGACAAAAATGGAAATGCTTTTGATAGGTTTGGGAAGAAAAGGTATACTTCTTCTACCTTAGCCTTCAAAATGCTGAATTGTCAGGCTCACATGTCCAAGTTACTTCTGGCTTTCATTGACAATTGCTAACCTTCCCTTTTTAATGACTTAAGACATCTCAGAAATCTTTAATATATTCTGTATATCTGGTAACCAAACACTATCAAAAATGTTCTTATGACACCGCTAATGTTGTTTCTAGAGCAGCTACTGTGTCAGTGATGAGATTTCCCTGGCTACCTTCCCAGAATTTACCAAAAAATGCCAAAGCTGAGCTCCTGACTGCCCAACTGGACAAAGAGGTATTATTAGGCCCTTCCTCTGCTGAAGTCATTAAAAAGTTGTGATGAAAGATAAAAGTTAATTCAGAGGGTTACCCAGGTTTTTCAACTCTCCATGTCAAAATAAAACAGAAATATTCCTTACAGTTCATGATCCTTTTATAGTAAACAGAATAAACAATCACAGCAAGGTATAAGCAAATAATTTTTCAGAAAGCAATGACAGGAACACTCAGAAAAGAAGACAGGATCCTCCCAGAACCAAGGAATATCTAAAAAAGCAGGCTGACAAAATGCCCCATCATGCTTTCCCCTTCTCACCCTGTCATTCTGGTAAAGATTTCCCACAGTCTAGATCTTCACTTATGTCGCTTTTGTGTTAGGATACGAATAAATGAATCTTCATGGGTACTGTGAAAGCAGCTTTATTACATACAAGCACATTACTGCTGTTGACTATTGACTATAACTTAAGTAACTTGTATACAATTAATGACTACGATCATGCATGCTTACTCCTTAGCTTCTTCTACAAAATAGCACTAAGATTGACAAATTCATCACCATAACAGGTACAAGCAAGAAAAATCTGAGGGTAATGCTACTCAATGCTAGAAGTCTAAACCTCAAAATGCACTCACTCGAGGCCCTCCTTAAAATGGAGAACACTGACATCCGTGCAGTGACAGAGACCTGGTTCAAAGCACCAGAGAGCACCCCCTCATTACCAGGCTTCAATTCATACCACACCTTTCGGCCACCTTACCCAGAAAGAAGCACTAAAGGTGGAGGCGTGTCCATATTCATTAAGGATATCAACACCTCCAGGCTAGTTGCACAGCATAATGCATCCGTGATTATCCAAGTGCAACTAACTCTGGGCAAGACCGCAATCCAAATTGTAGCTTGCTACAGACCCCCCCACTATACCCCAGGATTCACACTCCTCATTTCTTGATACACTGGAAAGTATTAGGGTACAACCCAACATCCTAATAATGGGCGATTTCAACTACCCCACCATTAACTGGGAAAACTACTCATGTACCAACTCTTTTGCTCAATGTTTTCTAGAATTCATAAATTCCAATGCCTTGGATCAACTTATTCACACCCCCACCAGGGACAGCAATATTCTAGACCTGGTCATTACCAACATGGGAAACCGGTGTTCCACACCAGAGGTCAATTCCTCGTTGGTCAGATCCGACCACAAGCTAATCAGCCTAGACATCCACATCCCACCCACACCCAATTAGGGAAACCATCGTAAAAAACTTCTCCAAAGCCAACTTCACACTTCTTAAGACAGAAGTGGCAAACTTCATGACACCCATGCAGACGGACAATAGAGGCATGACTGCCGAATCCTACACAAATGCACTTTATAAGCACTTACACAAGTGCATGGATCATGCTATCCCTAATAGAACCAAGATGTTATCCTCCAAAAAAAGGAAGCCAATCTGGTGGTCCTCTGCTATAAACAAACTCTACAACAGAAGAAAGAAACTGTTGCAAAAAAGAGTAAAATCCTATGACTGGAGGAACTCCCTGGTCAACCTCAGTAAGAAGCTGAGATCCCTCATAAAATCCTCCAAAGCTAGTTACGAAAAACAAAATTGCCACTGACTCTAAAGACAACCACAAAGCATTCTATAGCTATGTCAAGAATCTAAATGGGAACACTCAGATCTGCTCTGAGTTACAGCACAATGGCACTAAATATACAGAACCAACTGATATTGCCAACATCCTAGCAGATAGGTTCAGTGCTAACTTTACCCCCCTCTCACCCCCTAGAGGGCCCATCTCTATACCGGAAGAATGCAAAGTTCCTATAATCATGGGTGCACAGGTAAAAAACACACTCTCCAAAGCCAAGGACACAGCATCCATGGGACCTGACAATATCCCAGGCTGCGTTCTACATGAACTACAGAATGAACTGGTACCCTACCTAAGTACCATGTTCAATCATAGCCTCACCTCAGGCTTTGTACCCACTGAATGGCGCACCATGACGGTTATCCCACTCCACAAAGGGGGAGCCACGATGGACCCTGGGAACTACCGTCCCATTAGCCTGACGAGCCTGGTCTGCAAGGCCATGGAGCGTATCATCGTGGAACTCATAAACAAAGACATTTAATCTCCAAACTCTGGACCCTACCCAGTTTGGATTTGTAAAAGGCAGATTATGTCTCCTAAACCTGATTGACTTCTTTGAAGCAGTCACCAAAGCCATAGATGACGGTAAAATGGTTCACACAGCTTATCTAGATCTCGCCAAGGCTTTTGACACCATTGCCCACTCTAGAATTATAGATAAGCTCACTAAACTAGGTATAAATCCCTATGTCACAAGATGGGTTGCCAACTGGCTCACGGACAGAACCCACACTGTGAAAGTAGCGGATTCCAAATCCGACATCAGACCAGTGACAAGTGGAGTACCACAGGGTTCAGTCCTGGGTCTTCTCCAGTTTGGTATCTACTTCTCTGAAGTGCAGGCCAACACAGAAGGTCTTTGGCTAACAAAGATTGCAGATGACTGCAAACTAGGAGCCATAATCAAAACTCCTAACGATGTGGACAAACTACAAAAGGGCCTCACTAAGACAGATGCCTGGTGTCAAAGCCATGGCCTGAAGCTCAATGCCAAAAAGTGTATTGTCATCCCCTTTGGTAAAAACTCTGTACCCATGAACTACCACATAGCTGGTAGTCTACTTAATGCCGAAAATGTGATAAGAGACCTTGGGACACGGGTGGACAGTAGTCTCTCCTTTGATAATCACATCGCCACACTGGTCAGGAAATCCTTCTATGTGGCTCATCTCATCACAAAAGGATTCTCCTCCAGAAAAAAAGAGGTCATTGTTCTCATCTACTCATCACTCATTAGACCCATTATAGAGTACAACGCCCCTTTTGGTTTGTACCTCACAAGACATCTACAACAACTGGAAAGACCACAGAAATACCTCACAAAGAGGATTACTGGCCTCAAACAGATGCCCTATGCAGACCGTCTCAAAAAACTACAGCTTTATTCCATTGCATATCGCCTACTCAGGGGTGATCTCTGCCTAACATACAAAGCTATGTCAAACCCAGAGCTGTTGGACATGCTCCACTTAAAGAAATCTCAATCCCTCCGAGCTACACACTCTAGAGACCTAAACCTTGTCACCACAATAAACAGAACATGCTGGAGGGATAGATTCCTGTCCCAGAGACTTCCCATACTCTGGAACAGACTACCTATCTATGTCAAACAGAGCTCCTCATTAACACTCTTCAAGAAAAATCTTGATGATTGGATGGGAAATGGGAAATTCACCCCGGGGATCACTTCTGTGGTTCTGCTCGACAGGGGCACAGGAAAATAATTTTCTTGGGTGGCGAAAGCCAGGGTACATTTTTTGGCTAGGCTTGTATGGGCCCTAGGGCCGATAGCCCAGTACCTACCTATGAACCTATGAACCTATGTGTGGGTTATATACGTGCATGTACAGCCTTGCATGCTTCTTAAAGATACAAGCACACACACTTTACACTCTGATCTACATCCTCCCTCTTTGAGAAATACACCATACAATTGTTATGAGACTGTTTAGCATGCAGAAATCACAGGTAATCCATAGACATGCATTATACAATACTAAACATATAGGTATATACAATCAAGTCCACGTTGCTGCATATTTCACACTTGGTTTAGATATTCGTCCGTATCATGTGACATAAAATTGGGAATTGGATTTAGCAACTGGGACAGTTTCTGCAAAATGGTTCACCTGTGGAATGCTCAAATCATTTTCTGGAACAGAATCAGACTTTTGAAGACATTCTGGTCTGGAAACAGTGTTTGACTCATTCTTTGATTTAGAGTTTGTATCACAGATACAATGTTGTGGTTGTAATGATGATGATGGTTCTGGTACAGGAAGAACATGTTTGCGATTCCTCCTATACTCCATTCCTTCAGAATTTACCAAGTAAGATCTCAGCTTGGCACAAATGCCTGTAATCTGTCCTATTCAATCAGAACATTTTGTTGTCTGAATTCATACCGTCTCTCCTTCCCTCAACGGCCGAAGTAGTCTGCTCGATTGATCATAACTAGATTGCTGGATATTATGCTTCTTAAACAATTAAGCCTTGATGGTTTTAGTGTTCTTAGATTTAGGCTGCAACAAACTTGAATAATTCTAGTTTGCCTGGAAAGTAGTCTTTGAGCAGGTGAGTCAAGAATATCATCACAGAGTATATTTCTGAGAGTAAGCAAACTCAAGAATGTTTCTGTATTGTCACACTTTGACCTTTCAGGTAATTGCTTTGCACTCTGTGCTGCTCTTTCAGATAGACCATTGGATTGAGGATATTCAGGACTACTAGTGACATGTACAAAGTCCTATTCTTTTGCAAATTTCTGAAACAATTGTCTAGTAAATTGAGTACCATTGTCAGAAAAAAAGTTTGTGTGGACTACCGTGAACTGAGAAATAATGTTTCAACTTAGTAATAACAGCAGCTGAGGTTAAGTTTGGTAGTAGATCAATCTCAAACCAATTTGAATAAGAGTCTACCAATAGTAAATAATGTTGATTGTCCCACTCAAAGATATCAGTCGCTACAGTAGACCAAAGTAGATCAAGAATTGGATTTAGCTGAAGGGGTTCTCTTTGCAAATGCGATCTGGTACTATTGCATACTGAACAAGTAGAAGGAACTCTATGTCTTTTGATAATGAAGGCCAAAATAGTAATTATTGTACTCTTCTCTTAGTATATGCAGTTCCTGGGTGACCACAATGTAAAATCTGGATGTATTCTTGTTGTAAGGAAGCAGGAACAACAATTTTGGAACCTTTGAAAATAATACCATCTTCCATCAACAATTCATCTCTGTAAGGAAAATATGTTTGCACTTCAGGTGATGCACTAGATTGCTTTGACAGCCATCTGACATTAATATAATAAATGAGCTTCTGTGAAATTGGATCAGTATGAGTATGATCTCTTAACTCATCAAGTCTAGTGGTGGAAAAAGTATGCACTGACATTACATCAAAGTCAAAATTCTCTGCATCAAGCTGTTCTGTTGTAAGTCTAGGAGATCTGGATAAGGTATCAGCCAGATAAAGCAATTTACCTTTAGTGTAGACCAGTTTAAAATTGTACTTTTGCAATTTGAGCATCATTCTTTGTAATCTCGCTGGAGCAGAATGCATAGGCTTCTTTAGAATAATAACTAAAGGTTGATGATAATCAGTTTCAATCTGAATAACTCGATCATAAATATAATCATGAAACTTGGAGCATGCAAATACTATTGCCAACATTCAATTGAGCATACTTGAGCATACTGCATCTCAAGTTTGCATTAGTGTTCTAGATGCATAAGCTACTGGTCTGCCCTCTTGAAATATAACTGCACCTAAACCAAATTTTGAAGCATCACAAGAAAGAATAACTGGTTTGTTCACATCATAGTATCTTAACGTAGGCGAGGTGGCAATTTTCTGCTTAAGGTCTTCAAATGCCTTTTAATGATGTTCTAACCATGACCATGCAACATTTTTGCATGTTAGCTCTCATAAAGATGCTGTCAACTCACTAAAGTCTGGTATAAATTTGCCTAAATAATTGACCATTCCCAGAAAATGCTGCAAACGTTGTACATTTTCTGGTGCCGACATCTCTAGAATAGATGTTTGCTTGGTCAGGTCTGGTCTCAAACCTGTGCACATAAACAAATGATCTACATACATAACTTCTGAAATTCTGAATTTGCACTTCAGAGGATTGAGCTTTAGGTTCACATCACGTGCTTTGTCTAAAACTTTCTTTAGGTTTCTGTCATGCACTGCTTCACCGTTGTCTCCAACCAATAGATTGTCTACTATTATGGCATATGGATAACCTGAAAAACTTTGCTCCATTGCACACTAAAAATTTTCACTTACAGAATTTATTCCAAATGTCATCCTTAGAAATCTGTATCTGTCAAATGGAGTACCAAAAGTAGTTAGAAATGAGGATTTGCGATCCAGCATCACTTGCCAAAATGAACTCTTTGCATCCAAAACAGAAAATACAGTGACATTCGGTATTAGAGGTGCAACTTCTTCAGCTGTGTGCATTGAATGATACAATCATTTAATGCTTTGTTCAGATCTCTTGGGTTAATGCATATTCTCATTTCATTTAAGCCTTTTTTGTGAGCGGCTACCATGGACGACACCTGACCCATTCCATTGGTTCTGTGACTGGACAAATCACATCTTGCTGCACTATTTTATCCAGCTGAGCTTTAACTTTATCTTGCATAGCTATTGGAACTCTTCTTGCAGATCTGACTACTGGAGTGATCTCCAGGTCTAACTTCATGGAATACACAACTGGAAGTTTGCCCAATTTGTAATCGAAAACATCAGCATACTCTGAGAAAATGGCTTCTGAAAAATTGGAACTAGGAACTCCACTTACATGATGAACTTATTTAGCAAAAGAAAGATTCTTTCTTAGACTATCTTTGAGACCCAATAAAGATTGCACTGGTCTTCGGACTACATAGAATAACAAGTTGTAACAATTCTCAGCCAAATAACATGAAAGTATCATTGAACCTTCAGTATGAATTTCTTCACCTCCATAAGCAACAAGTCTCGCACTACTGGTCGCATTGTGTTGTTCATTAGTTCTCACTCTTGCAAATGTGTCTGCTGATACAACATTACACTTTGAACCAGTGCCTACCTTGAGCCCTGAGGATTTTCCATTAATTGGGACAGTATAAAATACTTCACTCCTTTTTAATAAGTTCACTACATCAACTCTTTCACCAAGCACTGATACACCATCCAGATAGAAAGCTGACTGCTTTGGCTCTACTTGATCAACTTTCTTTTTTGTGCAATCTTTCTTTGCAACTGTGTGAGGCTTACTTGATTTGCAAAACTTTTGGGAATGATTCCATTTTTTACACTTGTGACATTGCTGACCATATGCTAAGCACTTCTCTCTTTTAGACTCATGATTTGCACCACAGTTGTGACAGTTAACAATAAAGCTAGATTTGCGTTTTACTGATTCATGCTTGTATTGCACTGAGCTGATGTTGGAGCTTACACCTTTCTTAGTACTTGCTGGAAAAGCTTGTGGCTTCTTTGGAAATCCTGTAGCTGCCACCTGCTTAGGCCTGTTCTTGTTTGTCAAGTGTTGCATACTATCTATATGCGCTCTGGAACCAACTGAAACCAAGCTTTTGTCATTTGCAAGCATACTTGTGTGTTATTCTGTCACCTCATGTTGTTATCTTTTGGCTTATCCCGGTTAGGGGTCGTCACAATGGATCACCAGTCCACTCATGATTGGCAGTGGAGTTTTACAGTGCCGAGTTGCCAGCCTGATGCCCAACCTTCACAGAAGGCACACACACACACACACACCTACCTGCATGTCTTTGAAGTTCATCCGACCATGGGGAGGACATGCAGACTCCACACAGAAGGCACTCCAGCCGAGAATTGAATTGAAGAACCTCTTGCTGTGAGGTGACAATGCTAACCGCTGCTCCACCGCAGCCTGGATATGACAAATCTTTATGGCTTAGCTCAACATTAAATCACTGTCACAAAGTAAAATCTTTCTTGCAGAAGCATTGGTAATACCACATACAAGCCTGTCCTTTGTCAGCTCATCTTTTAGATCACCAAACTGACACATTTTAGCTCTGTTTCTTAAGTCGGTTATATAAGCTGTAAATGTTACCCCGGGTTTCTGATCTCTTGTGTAAAATAATTGCCTCTCTAATGTAATATTCATCTGGGGGTTACACATTTCTCTGAACTTGTGAACTTGCACTTCAAACACTCAGGGTCTTCCTTGATTCAACTTGAACAACAATATGGCAGTCTGCACCTTCTCCTTCATATACTGCTGGTGCATACACAAATGAATGCTTTCTTTCTATGGCCTTTGACCCAGCTAGGTTTAGCAAAATGAATGCCCTTGCTCTTGCATCTCTATCTGCATACGCTGCTTGTATGAAAATATCATACTCTTGCTCAAATATTCTCCAGTTCTCTGCAATATTCTGATCAAATACAAGTGGTAGGGGTTTTCTAAATCTGTCTGCCATATTAACACATGCCAGTGAAGGGGATTGAAAGTAAGCATAAACATGCACACAAGCAGATATGCCAGAATTAATGCCAATAATTGTTCAAAGCCTTTGTACTCTGAACTTGTACCTTTCTTGGTCTCTTCAGAATTATGTGAATAAACAAACTTGTAGTACTTTCAAATAACTGGACTTTGCGAAATAACTTCTAGGGCTTTTCGATACTTTACTGGACTTTGCAAAATAACTTCTTGAGCTTTTCAATGCTTTCATAATTTTATCAGTAAAGGCAAAATGCTAAAGTAATTTATCATAATTTGCTGTACTTTCAGAATTTTATTGATGAAGCCAGAAATGCTAAAGTCATTCACCCTCACTTATTAAAGGCGTCACTTTAAGAAACATTCGAGAACTTTACGATGCGACTGAGTAATTCACAAGCACTGTAATACTCTTGTAATGTCGTCTTTTGTAAGAAAACACCTCTTATCAGTGTAAGAAACATGCCAAGTAACTGCACAATGCGAATAAATCAATTATTTGTTGCCTTAGGCTCAATAACTTGCACGTTGTGAATAACTGCATGCAGCACACTGAAATGTCTCTAAAATGGCGGTACCTTAGTAGGCAACTCTTTACAGTACAAGAAGCACTCTGTAATGGCAGTACTTTGCGAACAGACACACAGCATAAAAAAATTTCAAGATAGCTGTACTTTGACTGGACTGCACAAAGTAGTTGCACTTTGCACACAACAAACTCATTGAAATGCATGCACAGTAATATTTACACACTCTGAGATACTTCAAATAACTTTAGTTATGCCCTTGACACAATATGAAGTTGTAGTTATGCCCAAATACAGTACTTTGCCAAAACACATGCACGCCTTACTTTATTTTCACTTAATGTGCCCTTTATTTTCTTACTGTAATCGTTTTGCTCGTTTAAGCCCTTTTTATGCCCAATACATTTTTCTTGTGAGCATTTTACTCTAAACATGCCCAACTTTGCCTTATACTGGTTTTGTTTGCCCTTCTAATGCCCCTTTATTATCTTTTGCATCAAGTAAACAGTTTGTGTTATTTCTCATTATCCTGGATTCTTTCTGGCTATGTTTGTGCACTTTTCTCTCGATTTTGCCTTCACTGTTGTCTTTACATCTCATGGCTCCGACTATTCTTCTCTCTTCAATCCCAGTTCTGACACCATATCACTTTTGTGTTAGGACATGAATAAACAAATGTTGGTGTGCCTGGGAGATGAACCATTTACAGGTTACCTGTTTGCATTGGAGACATAGGTGCCAAACCTGGGATGAATTTCTGGTTTCCCATCCAATTATCCAAGCTGCACTTGAATTGAGTTAGGGAGGAACTCTGCTTCACATGGATGGGGAGCCTGTTCCATAGACGAGGTAGTCTCTGGGATACATACCTATCTCTCCAGCAGGTCCTATTTATATCACAGGCAAGGTTTAAGTCTTTAGAACAGGTAATTCTGGTACTGTTTGTTTTGTGGATATGCAGGAGGTCCATCAGAGTGGGGTCTGATAATGCCCTGTATGCCAGGCATAGATCTCCCCTCAAAAATATTTTTAATTCTCTGCTTTACTGTTTGGGTTTTCAACAGCTCCAAGACAGTTCACAAAGTGCCCTGCACATTGCAGGTTGCAGACCATTTATGTTTCCATATTTAGACTGCCTTATATTTATAGATTCTTTTACAAGTTGTCACGATTTTCTGGGTTGGGTAAAAAAAATCCCCAGTGTTGGATTTGACGTAAACACAAATAAATCTCTCATTCCATATCACAGAATAATGTTTCTGGGATGTTGCCTGGATATATCCCTCTTAATGACTTTTCGCTCTCTCTCTCGAGGCAAAGTGGAATGTTACGAGGAATGATTTCTCACATTTTTCAACCAGACTGGCATCTGCCATGAGATATCTCAGGATTCTAGGTCTCATGACTTCTACAATTCTCATGATTCCTTTATTAGACTTCACATGAGGAAACTCAAGAGTCATCAAATCAGTATAGAGCCAACAGCAGCACCTACTATCTTTCAAACCTCAGTGCTGGGGTTTGTAAACAGGGAGTTACTCTGATGGGTAAATCTGTTGTCTTTCAACCCACATTTCCCTTTTCCCTTCCAGATCCCACTCAGTCAGATATCTCAGACTTTGCTTGGTGAGTTGTATCCAAAGGGGTGAAATTTCAGGATCTGTGGAACAAACAGGGCAAACTAAAGCAAACAAATGTCAAATAAATGATGGCTGTTGTAAATGCACTTAAATCTTTGAACTGTTTTTAGATGTCAGGCTTTATATTAGTAATCATGGACAACACCACATTGATGTGGTACATAAACCAATAGAGAGGAAGCAGATACCCCCATAGGAGACTAGCGATGGTAGCCTGGGAACTAGCAATTCAACACAGTCTGACCCTCAGTGTTATTTACATTCTGTCAGAGCAGAATGTTATAGTAGACAATCTGAGCAGGACCAGGAAAGACCCCCACGAATCAAAGTTACTTCTTGAAGTTTTCCAGGAATTGATCCTACTGTGAGGAACCCCTCAGTTAGATCACTTTGCCTCCATTTACAACAGACAGATAAACAAATTCTGCTTCAGGACTCCTTGCACAAAGGCCTGGAAGACAGCTGCCTTTTCATTCCCATGGACAGAGATGGTCCTGTATGCCTTTATACCCTTCCCTCTGGTAACCAGGGGTATTCTAAACATTCACAAGGACTCTCAAGTATAATACTTGTAATTCCTTTTTGGCCCAGGTAAATGGTTCTCCTTCATTTTCAAATTTGCCAAGAGTAATTACCACAACCTTCCTCACAGGATGGACTTAAGCAGGACAGGGGTTGTTTGATACAACCAAGCCAGCCATCAATGTCTGCAACTCTCTGCATTGATGATAGAATTGTAATAACTTTTAGGCACCTGTTTTCTGATGATGTGCAGCAGATATTAAAGGGGGCTAAGAAACCTGCTGCCAGAAAATCATATTTGGCTAAGCAGAAAAGACTTTCTGGTTGGTGCCAAGGGAAGGACCAGGGTATTTTTAACACCTAGACATCTCTGGTTCTACAGTGTTTGTGTGAGTTATTATCTGCAAGTCTTTCTTACTCTTCTATCAAGATTAATCTCTTAGCCATCTCTACTTGTCTTCCCAAGGATTGCTCTTTCTATCCTGCCTCAAGTCAAACAGTTTTTGAAAGGGCTTTTACATATTTGTATAACTAGAAGACAAGTATCTCCTTCTTGGGATATGAATTTTATATGGAAGAAACTTGAACTTTTTCCTCTTGAACCTGCTCATGAGGCTGATTTGAAGTTCTTATCTTGGAAAACAGTGTTACTCATTGCCCTGATTACTGCAAAAAGAGTATCTGAGTTTCAAGCTCTTATGGTATTTATTTCTATTTCGTCCTTCACAAAGATTGGTTAACTTTGAGAACAAATCCTTCTTTCATGCCTGAAATGCTTTCAGAGCTTATATTAAGCCAGACTATTCCTCTCCCTGTTTTCTATCCAGAACCAAAGATAGGGGAGATGGAATTCTACAAACTCTGGATATCCATAGGCAACTCCAGCACAGCTACAAGGCAAAACCTTCAGGAATTCCAACCGTTTATTTCTTACGAAGGTAAAAAAAAAGGACAGTCAATGTCAACACAATTTATAAATGTCTGTCGGGCTATTGCTTTTTGATACGCTTACCTTAACAAGACACATCCAGCTAAGGTCAGGGTCGATTCCACCAGGGGCTTGGCTACTTCTGTGATTTTTGGAAAGGGGTGGACTCAAGAATTATACTAGAGGCAGCAACTTGGTCATATGTACATGCCTTTACAAAGCACTACAAATTAGTCTCTTTCTCTAGGACCAGAGCAGGCTTTGCTAGAACTATTCCATGTTGACTCCAAGACTTTGATCCTTCTTCCTTAGCCTTACTTTCTAAGCTCTGGTATTTGAACCATATATCTTAGGAGATCTAATGATGAATGTAGTACACTTGTATAAGTAAACTTATCATAACAGTAGATATTCCAATAGATAACTGTTGCAAAAGAAATACCCTCCCTCTATCCTCCTTCTTTTATTATGTTTTATGCCAGGGTATGGCTGTTTTATCTCTTTCCCTTTCTCATTGTACACACTTAAATGGCAGGGCACTAGCTTCCCTTACTCTGAGGCATGAAAGCTCTTAAGGTTTGGCTCCATAATCACTGACTTCATATGGCTCACCTTGAGTTCTTTAGTAGTTAGGGTGTGTGGAAGCCTAAAACATTTAGAATATGTCTGGTTTTCGTATCTTTGGCAGGATAAAGCCCATACACAGTGATCTATTCAAATGTCTATTCTTAGGGTCTATATTATATTCTCGAAAGACAACAATGTCAAATCTAACATTGTCGACCCGAGAATAGCGAAAGTGCAGAACATCGAGCGTGTAAACGGAAATCTCTGTAAGGGGAGATTTCTGTTTACTTCAATGTAGTGCAGTCTCGGAGTTGGTATATTTAGGTAGCGGGGGGTGTGGGGGTGAAGGGGGGCTTGTCTCCCTGCCTACACTCTTCAGTTTTTTTTTTTTGTTTTTATTTTTTTTTTATGAACATTCGAACATTTGACAGTTCGATCACTAAAGATCGACCTTTAGTGGTTCGAACAGTTAAATGTTCAATGTTCTAATATAGACCCTATTCTTATGGTAGGTTTATTTACACAACTGTACTTTCTGAATGCTTAAGTTTGACTTCCACTGCCTGTATACATCTAACAGTGCAGTATTGTATACTCACAAGACATACAGCAAGTTCCTTTTAGTGCATACCATGCTATACAACATAGTGCTCCACAGATTTACAGCAAGTGGCAACCATAACACTGATGACAGTGGTGTGCCAGTAGTGGAGAAGTTGAGTGGGAAGTCAGAGGAAGATGTGGTTGTGATGGTTTCTAATGTGTTACAGAGGCAGACCATAGCCACAGTGGAGGCATTTTTCAGCTACAAGAGTGATATCCATGTCTAAGTGAGGAGCTACACCCAGGGGTGGAGGCAATGATGGAGTAAGAATGTCATCAACATCCATGTAACCAGCCATAGCTGGGGGCACGGGGGTGATGGTGGAGTCAGCCATACGTGGAAAGCAGCCATGCCCACTTGCAGTATGCAACCATCCCTAACACTGGCTATATTTGCCATTTGCAAGCAGCCACAGGAACACACTAATGACTGCCTAGTGGGTTGAAATGCCTGCAAATGTTTAAGCTCTGTTGCTCCTAGATGACAGTACAGCATATTTTGAAATTTGTGTCAATATACAGATCATTCAGCACTCTAAGTGCCATTGACATGGTCTGAGTAGCATCCATCTGTGCGTGGATCTCAGCCTTTCACACTTGCTTGTCGATGCCTATAGTCACCAATATTATGTAATACTTGTACCTCAAGTTGGTGACAGGCTCCAGTGCACCTGTTATAAATGCAGTGTGGGTACACCTTGGAGCCTGTGTGTCCTTCAGATGCTGGCTGTTTTTCTGCTGCCTGCATACCATGTGTGGGACACACATGATGGGACATCCTTCACAACACAAAAGTGATGCAGAAGGCCCATCTTGGACCTCTGCAGTTCTCTCAGTGGTAGGGGAAGAGACTGTTACCTCCAAGTTAGTATTGTTAACAATGCTATTCTGTTCTCTGAAAGTGCTGTGTGCATCACACCATTGTCATCTTCTACAGATGCACTAACACTAGGCATACGTAGATCTGTACTACTTGATCCTTTCCCAGTGGAACCTGTGAAAGCATGCAAATAACTTAAACATGTAAAATGTCACATGTGTGACCTCCAACAGCACCATGAATAACTCAGACAACTGCATGCCAGGAATATACATAGGCTGAGTGTACATAAATACCTCTCAGTGAAGGGTGAGCATCTAGTGCTGTCCTGAAGTCCCTGTGTAACAGAAATATGAAATGCTATGTGTGAGTACATTGTGCAGAGATGCTTACCACTGTTGGCTTGCAATGGTATGTCACACAACTCAAATGGTGCATGCCCCCCATAACCTTGTAGGCAGCTGCAATCTGAGATGCAAGTGTTCATGGTTAAAGCTCTAACGTTCATAGATCTCAGCAAAGCATACTCTGAAGTATTTGTGTACCAAGCAGATAAGCTACCAATGTATTACATAACTGGTATTTGCCACTACTCACCTAGGAATCCCTAACAGGCAGATCACAGCAGTCCAGCTTTCACTTACCATCTACCACCCTTCCCAGAACCAGTGTCCTCTTCAGTTATACCACTGAGTGTTTTAAGGACTTTCCATATTTTTGAACTGATAATGTCTTGTGGGATCAGCACTAGAGGCAAATCTGTCAGCAGCTATGCATTGTACCCTGTTTTTTATATGCAAAATCATGTTGGTCACCCTATGCTGCACCTGCAACATTGTGCAGTTGTAACCACCCACAGCATTTATTTAACCTGGCCCTGAATGCCTTCTTTGTCTTATCCTTTTCTAGGATTCACCTGACGTAAGTACATAGGTCCAGCAGCAGAACATCTGTCTCCTCTGGGATAAATTTCTCAGTGAGCTGCCCTTTTTTTACAGCATGAAAGATCCAGTGCACCTGTGGGAATACATATGGATCATTGTGTGTATACAGGACTGTCCATGTTAGACAGTACCCATCGTCCCAATGCACACAACGCAACTATGGTATGCACTGCCTTGTGCAATGCAAGGACTTAACTGCTATGACACTATGCCAGATTGTGTTACATGTGGGCATGTGCTCTACATACACTGCTCTGCACTGCCATGCCTACAGTGCAGTCTTTTCTCATGCAGGCCAACCATCCACTTCCATGGGGGAATGCAATAGGGGCTCCTTGTGCTCTCCTTGATCCCCAGTCCATATAGTTATGTTAGCCATCACGCTTTTTTCACATGGTCTGTGCACTTATCCCTATAAAGGACTACAACCTGTCATACTTGGACAGTGAAGGATGGATGGCTGTTCCCTCACCAAAGGAATAACAACTGTTCCATGTAACCTTGCTGCTTGTATGTCCCCACCCCAGGACTGCAACATTTCCTGCCTGTTCTCTGTGCTTTAACTGTGCTTGCCACCTTCACCATAACATGGTTTGGCATATCCCTGTCAGGCCATTGTGGTGTTGGCACACAGCAATCTGTATAAAGTGACGGTTATGTGTGGCAACCATACACCCTGTCGTTGTCCCTGCAATGTGGTGCACATTACCAGCACTCCTGCCTACTGTCAAATTACCTATATTTTGTTTTTCTGTACTATTCTCTGTTTGCTGTAGTCTATCCATTTCTGTACTATGGCTTCTCGCAGCATGTTGACCGCATTATTTATCATGTTATGAACAGACTCAAGGAACAGTGATTATGCTAATGAGATAGTATACTGCAATGTCTTCTGAATCTTGCAAATAACATGCTGTCAGCTGTAGTGCAGTATGGTCGTTATACTGTCCATCCTCCCGTCATGGCTGTACTGAGGCATATAGGTCACGTAGGGAGTGCATGTCTGTAGGTTATGAGTCTCTGACCCCGCAGTACTAACCACTTCTATCATGCTGCCATAATTGGGCATCACACTATTATTCTACCTGTCATTGCATCATGTGATGTTGTGTCTCAGTTATCATTTTCACTGCTGAACTTGACCTGGCAAGTGAACATGACCTTGCAGGATCTGAGTGTGGCAAGACTTCCGTGTGGTGCAACAAGGAAATAAAATGTTTTGTTGCAGTCGTTGCACATGCAGCAAAAGGCATGCTTGCTGGGAGACAGCCATGAGTATTCTCCTATAAAAGATTGATGCCTTGCACTCACTTGCAAAGGCAGTGAGTGGAGCCATGGACATCACCCACTTTGGTGAGCAGTGCCACCTAGACCTGCTCATCAGTGGGAAGACAAAACTAGGGAAAGACAACCAGACTATTAAAGTAATGTTTAATTTATGCTAACGTATTTTACATTAGGCCATAATATTTAGATTTAAGCAAATAAGACAACTTGTCAAATCCTCTAAGAGCTCCTTTGAGAGAAACCTAGCAAGTACTGCCAAGGATAACCATAAGGGCTTTTATAGCTATGTACATAACCTAGAGGGTAGGACCCAAGCATGTGCAAAACTGGAGGACAACGGTATCTCACACACACTGACCCCATAGAGATAGCGAACCTGCTAGCAGATAGGTTTGGCGAAAATTTAACTTACTTATCCCCTCCAAACCTACAACAAACCCTCCCCCAAACCTCCCCCACCTTACATATCTGAAGAGCTGGTCCTCAAATAATGTCCAAGGCAAAGAACACAGCCTCTATGGGACCAGATGACATCCTAGGCTGTCTTCTAAACAGGCTAAAGCATGAACTAGCATCACCACTAAGTACCCTTTTCAATCGTAGCCTAACCACAGACTTTGTTCCTGTGGAATGGAGTACAGCTACAGTTATTCCCCTCCACAAAGAACTACAGACCCATAAGCCTGACCAGCCTTATCTGTAAGACCATGTAACATACCACTGTGGACCTCATAAATAAAGACATAGATGACCTATGTGCTATTATGCTATATATATATATATATATATATATATATATATAAATATATATATATATATATATACACATTTATATATATATATATATACATATATATATATATATATATATATATATATATATATATATATATATATATATATACATATATATTTTTATATATATATAATATATATATATATATATATATATACGTATATAGATGACCTCAATGCTAGAAGTCTAAATCTCTAAATCTCAAGATGCACTCGCTCAAAGCACTCCTCAAAGAGGAGAACATCAACATTTGTGCTGTAACAGAAACCTGGTTTAAAGCAGCAGAAAGCACCCCTGCACTACGGGGCTACAACTCATTCCACAGCTTTCGGTCCCAGAACAAGGACCTAAGCTCCAAAGGTGGCAGTGTCTCCATATTCATAAAGGATATGCACACTTCCAGACTAGTAGCCCAGCATAAGGCAACTGAAATACTTCAGGTACAACTAACATTGGGTAAGATGGCGATTTAGGTTGTAGCCTGCTATAGATCCACAACCATGTCCCAAGACTCTCACTCCACATTCCTAAGCACCCTGGAATCTGTTAGGATCCAACTAAATGCTCTCATACTGGGTGACTTCAACTACCCCTCCATCAACTGGGAAAACTAGTCATGCACCAATACACTGGCCCAACGCTTCCTGGAATTCATCTGTTCCAATACCCTGGACCAGCTCATTCTTACCCCGCTAGAGGAAGCAACATCCTTGACCTGGTTATTACTAACATGGGCAACCATTGCACTACACCAACAGTCAACTCCTCCCTGGTTAGATCTGACCACAAACTAATCACCATGGAAATCCTCATCTCGCCCACACCCCCTCAAAAGTAACCACCATGAAAAACTTCTCCAAAGCTGAGTTTGGGCTCCTAAAAACAGAAGTGGCTAACTTCACGGCACCCATGCTAATGGAAAATAGTTGCATGAATGCCAAAAAATACACCAATGCACTGTACGAACACGTACATAAATGCATGGAACTAGCCATAGCCAACAGAACCAAGGCGCTCTACTCCAAAAGAAGGAAGCTAATCTGGTGGCCCCCTGTCATTAATAAACTCTACAACAAAAGGAAGAAACTATTGCAGAAAAAGGTGAAGTCCCAAGATTGGAAAAACTCCCTTATTAGCCTCAACAAAAAGTTGAGATCCCTCATCAAAACTTCTAAAGCCAGCTATGAAGGCAGAATTGTGGCAGACACTAAAAACAACTACACAACCTTCTATAGTTATATCAAGAATCTCCACAGCAATACCCATATTTGCTCTGAGCTACTGCATAATGGTACCTCCTATACTGAGCCAAAAGATATTGCCAACATACTGCCTGACAGATTCAGTGCCAACTTTACCCCTCTCTCCCCCCAAAGAACTATTCACAGTACCTGAAGAATGCAAGCTTCCATGGGATCTGACAATATCCCTGGCTGTGTTCTAGCACCACCCGAAGCTCTATACCCTCTAACTACGCCGGAAGTTCTGCTGGCTCTCTCCTTATATTTCACCTCAATATAAGAAGCATTAATAACAAAGTTCACAACTTACATGTGTTGCTAGCTACCCACTCCCCTGACATTATGTGCCTATCGGAAACATGGCTTAAACCAAGCACCAAGGATGAAGAAATTATCCCACCCGGGTATAATATTCTTAGGGCTGACCGGTTAACTAAAAAGGGTGGGGGAACAGCTGTTATATTTAAAAATTCACTGAACGTCATAAGGAATCCACTCCAACCCCCTAAGGTCTCCAACCTAGAACTGATTGCCCTAAAACTATGCTTAAACAGTCAAAAAAGCATTAACCTTGTAGTAATCTATATACCACCAGGAAAGAACTTAGAAAACCTAGAGCAAACCCTCAGCTGGTTAGCCACTAATTTCCCTCAAGAAACCATAATACTAGGAGACTTCAACATTGACTGGTCCCTCTACTCCAAACATATAAATCCCCACCCTATCAACCTATATGGGTTCTCCCAAAATATTCTATCTCCCACTAGAATAGGAAACACTCAACAAAGTATTATTGACTGGATACTTACCAACAAGGGTAAAACAACTATACCACGGGACCCTTCCCAACGACCTTAGTGACCACCTTATTACTTATATCAGAAAACTCAAATGCCCACCTACTAACCTCCCCCCAACCAGACTAATTAGAAACAACAAGAAATTTGTCCCTAACCAATTTCTTGCAGAACTCAAATCTTGTAATTGGTCCATCCTAAAAACTTTATTGCTAGAAGAGACCCTCTCTTATTTCAACAACACTTTCCCTAAGATACTTGACTCCCCCCCCCCAAAGCGCCTTATCAGAACAATTGCACCTTGGTTAACAGGAGACACCAAAACTAAAATTAAACGGGACCAAGCGTGGAACAAATGGAGAGCTGCCAAATCTCCTAGATCGCATTAAGTTTCAACAGCTTAGGAACTCAACTAAAACTGCCATTACTACAGATAAAAAACACTATTTCTGTCACCTCCAGGATAAACATCAGCATAACCCAAAGAAATTTTGGGCTGGATTCAATAATCTCCTCCATCCTGGCAAATCCACCACTCCCACCCCTGAGAAACTCATTGGGAAACATCCAGAAGTAATAGCCAACACCTTTAATTCTTTTTTTACCAAGACTATTCAATCACTAGCCAGTCAACTTTCCTCTACCCCCCCACCAGCAACCCTAACTAATGACCAAGACCACCTCCTTTAACTTACAGCCAATATCCACCTCCTATATCGTACCCTTCTGAAAAAGCTCAAACCAACCACGGACCAACTCCCAGCAGACTACTTACAAATCGCATCAGATGCCATAGCATACCCCATATCAATCTTGATTAACAGAACCATAGCTGAAGCTACCATTCCCTCTATTTGGAAAATTTCCTATATCATCCCTCTTCACAAAGGCGGGACCTCTACAGACACATCTAACTACAGACCCATTGCTATACTGTCTCCACTAGCCAAAATTATGGAACGGTGTGTTCATAAACAGCTCATAAACTACCTCACCCTAAATAGTCTATTGTCCCACACCCAGCATGGTTTTCGCCCCATCATAGCACAACCACTGCCCTTCTCTCTTCGTGGACTCACTCAACAGCAACCGTAACAACAAATTAATATCCTCCGCTCTCTTTCTTGACTTGTCAAAAGCCTTCGATATGGTCAATCACCAACTCCTGCTCCACACCTTGAAAACACTACGTCTTAGTAACCTCGCTATCAGCTGGTTCAATGCTTACCTCACTGGTAGAAAACAAGCCCGTCAATGGCAAAACAAGCTATCCGATCTACTCCCAAATAACATCGGTGTTCCCCAAGGCTCTATACTTGGTCCCCTTCTCTTCTCTGTCTTTATAAATGATCTTCACTCAGTCATCCCTAGAACCTCTTGTATTCAATATGCAGATGACTCCACCCTGATCTGCTCAGACATCTCCCTCACCAAACTCCAAGTTTCAACCCAGCAGTGCTTTACTATAGTTGAAAAATGGTTCTCAGATTTAAAACTCTTACTAAATCCTACTAAAACCAAGTTACTGCTATTTTTCCCTCTGCATCCATCGGCCAAGGTAAAGAACCTCCAAACGCCAACAACCCTACTTTCCACGTGATCTCTACCAATGGAACCATCATAGAGCCTGTCTCCCACACCAAACTACTTGGTGTGACCATCGACCATAAGCTCAAATTTGACATACACATCAGCTTAACCATTAACTCTGTCAATAAGAAACTAGGCTCCATGTACAGAATAAATAACTTCCTAACCCCACACACCAAACTAACTATAGCTAATATTTTCATTCCTCAACAAGACTGAGCTAAATAAACTTTCTACAGCTTATAACCATATAGCCAGATTCATAACAGGAACCCACCACTGCCTAAATCTAAAGGCACTTGAATGGTTAGAACTGCCCAATATTCTCAAAATCAACCAACACATTGAGGCATTTAAGATAATTAACCTACCAGACAACACCCCCTCACTTAATAAAATACTCCAACCTAACCTGCCTCAGATCTTCTAAAACTGTCTGGGTACAAACCGTCAAATCTAATAACTCTGGAGGTGATGCTCTCTACACCAACTCCATTGGTAGGCTTTGGAACTCCCAACCAGCCTAAGAATTATTACTTCACTCAACCAATTCAAAAAACACCTCAAAGAATTCCTCAAGTCACACTGGCTGTGCCCCTGTACCAAACCTGACTAACAAAAGTCCAGGCCTGTACCACCCCAGAATTCTACCACTTCCCTCTAGGACGACAATTGCAATTGAAGCATGTGAGATTATTTACTTAAGTTCTGTGCCTGTTTTATATAGTGTGTAAAGCCAATTGTTGTATTTTTATTCTCTATTTCAACTACATGTATAGCCAATTGTTTTATTTTTATCTCTATTTCAAATATATGTAAAGCCTATAGTAATTTTTATTGTCTTAGCATCTATTATGTTATCTGTACCTTCTTCTTGGAGCTTTTCTCCCCGGGCCTCTACTGAAAATGGACATGTATCCAGCTAGACTAGCCCGGTAAACAAATGTAAAATAAATAAATAAATAAATAAACTGGCACCACATCTGTGTGCCCTGTTCACTCACAACCTCACTTCAGGCTTTGCCCCTACAGAATGGCGCACTGCTACAGTCATCCCTCTCCATGGGGAGTGACTACAGATCCTGGGAATTATTGTCCCATTAGCCTGATGAGTCTGATATGTAAGGCTATGGAGCACATCATCATGGACCTAATTAACAAAGATATAGGGAAGCACCAAACTCTAGATCCCACGCAATTTGGTTTTGTAAAAGGTAGATCATGCCTGCTCAAACTGGTTGACTTCTTTGAGGCAGTCACCAGAGCTGTGGATGAGAGTAAGGCAGTTCAGACAGCCTACCTTGATCTGGCCAAGGCCTTTGATACCATTCCTCACTCGGGAATTATTGATAAACTCACCAAACTAGGCATCAACCCCTGTATCATTAGGTGGCTTGCAAACTGGCTCACAGATAGAACTCACAGCATGTAAGTAGTAGACTCCAAGTCAGACTGCCAACCAGTCACGAGTGGAGTCCCACAGGGAATGGTCCTGGGTCCTCTCCTGTTTGGCATTTACTTTTCAGAAGTCCAGGCCAACACAGAGGGACACTGGCTGACCAAGTTTGCAGGCAACTGCAAGCTGGGAGTCATTATTAACTCCCCAAATTATGCAGATATCCTACAGAAAGGCCAAGCAGAGACAAATGACTGGTGCTGAAACCATGGCCTTAAGCTTAATGCCAAAAAATGCGTTGTCATCCCCTTTGGGAAAAACTCACTTCCCACTAACTTCCACATTGATGGGAGCCCACTAAACACTGAAGGTGTTATAAGAGATCTGGGAACACAGGTTGACAGCAACCTCTCCTTCAACCACCACATTGCCAGTGTGGTTAGAAAATCCTTCTATGTGGCACATCTCATTACCAAGGGTTTTACATCCAGGAAGAAAGAGGTCATCATCTCTCATAGATTCATAAGTTCATAGGTAGGTACTAGGCTATTGGCCCAAGGGCCTACGTAAGCCTAGCCAGCAAGGTTCCATGACTTACTCCACCCAAGAAAGTTATTTTCCTGTGCCACTGTTGAGCAGACACACAGAAGTGATCCCCGGGGTGTATTTCCTATTTCCCATCCACTCATCCAGATTTTTCTTGAAGAGTGCTAATGAAGAACTTTGCTTGAGATAGATGGGTAGCCTGTTCCAGAGTATGGGAAGTCTCTGGGACAGGAATCTATCCCTCCAGCATGTCCTGTTTATTTTGGTGACAATATTTAGGTCCCAAGAGCGTGTAGCCCGGAGGGATTGGGATTTCTTTAGGTGTAGCATGTCCAACAGCTCTGGGATTGACATAGCTTTATATGTTAGGCAGAGATCACCTCGGAGTAGGCGATGTGCTATGGAGTAAAGCTGGAGTTTTTTGAGGCGGTCGGTGTAGGGCATTTGTTTGAGGCCAGTAATCCTCTTTCTAAGGTACTTCTGTGGCCTTTCCAGCTGCTGCAGATGTCTTGTGAGGTACATTCCAAAAGGGGCATTGTGCTCTATAATGGGTCTAATGAGTGATGAGTAGAGGGGAACAATGACCTCTTTTTTCCTGGATGAGAACCCTTTTATGATGAGGTGTGCCATGTAGAAGGACTTCCTGACTACTGTGGTAATGTGACTATCAAAGGAGAGACTACTAGCCACCTGGGACCCAAGGTCTCTTATCATGCATTCGATGTTAAGTAGATTGCTGCCTATGTTGTAGTTCATGGGTACAGAGTTTTTACCAAAGGGGATGACACTGCACTTTTTGACATTGAGCTTGAGGCCATGGCTCTGACACCAAGCATCTGTCTCAGTGAGGCCCTTCTGTAGGATGTCCACATCATTTGGGGACTTGACTATGGCTCCTAGTTTGCAGTCATTTGCAAGCTTCATTAGCCAGAGGCCTTCTGTGTTAGCCTGTACTTCAGAGAAGTAGATACCAAACAGGAGAGGTCCCAGGATGGAACCCTGTGGTACTCCACTTGTCACTGCTTTGAGGTCAGATTTGGAGTCTGCAACTTTTACAGTGTGGGTTCTGTCAGTGAGCCAGTTGGCTACCCATCTTGTGATGTAGGGATTTATACCTAGTTTATTGAGTTTAGCTATAATTCTAGAATGGGGGATTGTGCTGAAAGCCTTGGCGAGGTCAAGATAGGCTGTGTGAACCACCTTACCCTCATCCACGGCTTTGGTGACTGCCTCAAAGAAGTCGATCAGGTTCAGGAGGCATGATCTGCCTTTCACAACACCGAACTGGGTGGGATCCAGAGTTTGGAGGTTACCAATGTCTTTGTTTATGAGTTCCATGATGATACGTTCCATGGCCTTGCAGACCAGGCTCATCAGGCTAATAAGTCAATAGTTCCCGAGATCAGTGGTGGCTCCCCCTTTGTGGAGTGGGATAACTGTTGCTGTGCGCCATTCAGCGGGCACAAAGCCTGATGCGAGGCTATTATTGAACATGGTGGTTAAGTGGGGAGCCAGTTCGTTCTGAAGTTCATGTAAAACGCAGCCTGGGATGTTGTCCGGTCCCATGGATGCTGTGTTTTTGGCTTTAGAGAGTGCAGCTTTTACCTGCATAGTTGTGATTACGGGGACTCTGCATTCTTCCTGAATAGATATGGGCCCATTAGGGGGTGAGAGGGAGGTAAAGTTAGCACTGAACCGATCTGCCAGGATGTTGGCAATATCAGTTGGCTCTGTAATTTTCGTGCCTTTGTGCTGTAACTCAGAGCAGATCTGGGTATTACCATCTAGATTCCTGACATAGCTAAAGAATGCTTTGTGGTTGTCCTTGCATTTAGTGGCGATTTTGTTTTTGTAGCTAGCTTTGGAGGATCTTATAAGGGATCTCAGCTTCTTACTGAGGCTGACCAGGGAGCTCCTCCACTCATGGGATTTTACTCTCTTTTGCAACAGTACTCTTCCCTCATTAGACCAATCATCGAGTATAATGCGCCATTTGGCATGTACCTCACTAGACACATGCAACAGCTGGAAAGGCCACAAAAGTACCTAATGAAAAGGATCCTAGGCCTTAAACACATGTCCTGCATTGACAAACTCAAAAAACTCCAGCTATTCTCTGTCTCATTTCGTCTACTAAGAGGCGATCTCTGCTTGACTTACAAAGCCATGTCTGACTCAGCTCTGTTAGAAATGCTACATCTAAAGAAATCCCAATCCCTCCATGCCACACACTCCAGAGACCTCAACCTCATGAACACAATCAACAGAACATGCTGGAGGGACAGGTTCATAACCCAGAGACTGCCCATGCTCCGGAATAAACTTCCCATACACATCATGCAGAGCACCTCACTGGCCCTCTTCAACAGAAATCTTGACGAGTGAATGGGAAATAGAAAGGTCACCCCAGGGATCACTCCAGTGGCTCTACTTGATAGCGGCACCAGTAACTAATGTCAGGTGGCACAATGCCAGGGCTCATCTATGGGCTAGGCTTGTAAAGGCTCCAGGGCCATTAGCCTAGTACACATCTATGAACCTATAAACCTCCAAACCCTAGATCCTATCCAGTTCAGCTTCATTAAGGGCATATCCTGCATGTTAAATCTGGTGGATTTCTTTGAAAGTGTGACCAAGGCCATTGATGATCGCAAATCTGTGCACATAGCATACCTCAACTTGGCAAAGACTTTCAACACAATCCCACATTCAGACATTACCAATAAACTTAGCAAACTGAATATAAAGCCTTTCATTGTAAGATGGGTTGCCACCTGGCTCACAAACTGAACACACACTATCAAAGTGGGTGTCTCCACATCAACCAGCAGACCTGTAACCAGCGGGTGCTACAGGGGTCAGTGCTGGGCCCCCTGCTGTTTGGTATATACTTCTCAGAAGTTCAGGTCAAAACAAAAGGGTTGTGGCTGACCACGTCTGCAGCTGACTGCAAACTAAGTGCAATCATTGAATCCTCAGATGATGTCAGTATATTCCAGGATGGTCTTACATAGACCAACTACTGGTGTATTAGTCACGGTCTCAAACTGAATGCAAAGAAAGGCATCATCATTCTCTTCTGCACAAAGTCTCACTATCAAATCAATAACAATACCATAAGTACTCATGAAGTGGTAAGGGACTTGGGATCACAGGTTGACCGTGACCTTAACTTCAACTACCACGTGTCTACCGTTGCAAGGAAATCTTTCCATGCAGCTCACTTGATTAGTAAAGGCATCGCCTCAAGAGCAAAAGATGTTATAACCCCCCCCCTATACTTGGCACTTATCTGGCCCATAACTGAATATACAGTAACTCCCCATTCGGTATGTAATATAGTAAGCACCTACAGCAATTAGAGAGACCTCATAGGTTTCTAACAAAAAAAGATCAAGGGCCTCCAGCATGTGCCTTACACAATCCAACTAAAATCCCTGTCACTATACTCTGTATCATATAGACATCTTAGGGGAGACTTATGCCTGGCCTACAGAGCAACCCAAGAGCCAAACCTAATGAATTTATTGCATATCCATAAATCAAATGAGTCTAGGGCTACCTGTTCCAGGGATTTAAATATGGCCTGCGACTTAAATAGGACATGCTGGAGGGATAGATTATCTCCCAGTGACTGCCACATCTTTGGAACAGGCTACCAATTCATGTGAAACAAACTACCTCTATGACACTGTTCAAGAGGAACCTGGATGAGTGGATGGGGCACCATAAATTCTTACCGGGGATAGTGCCCACAACCCTTTTGGACATGGGCAGTCATCACTAAATGCAATCTTGGGTATTGACTAGTAACTCTACGCTATTACATTGGGTTGAAATGACTAGGCTTAAAATGACCAATGGGTTGATAGACTAGTAATCTCCTATGATACTATTTCTAATATACATGATTATGTTCAGCTCATTAATGCATTTTTTATATTTTGCAGTAGAGGGGGAAATTGTATAATAATCATTTTGCATATCAGATCAAAATCTTTGCTTCATTTGCTAACCACAGCACTGCTAAATTTTGCATTACTGTTTAAACGCTAACTATTACATACTTCTTCACTGATTACAGGACTGCTTAATGCATTTCTACCTGTTTTACTGTCATTATCTGTGTCAATTACTCCTGACACTGCCATTTCTGTGCTAAATATGCTAAGCCTGGGTAAACTACTGCAGTTGGGCTGTTTTTCAACTTTGTAGTTATTCAGCATTTACTTGTTCATTACCTTATAGGTGTGTGGTTTCCATTACATGAGTGTTCATTGCCCTTGTCAGGCTGCCATTTTGTAATGCATTTCTGCCTCATCATGCTACCATTTTATAATGCATTTCTGCCTCTTCTGTGCCAGTTATTCTTGAAACAACATGCATGTGACAGTTGTAATGAAGCTCTGCACCTCTGCAGTGTGGCTTATTTTCCATTTTGTCTCTTACAGCAATAATTAGTCATCTGCCTAGTCATATTCTTCCTTTTGGGCATGTTATTTTTGGCATTGTGCCAGCTTGTGCCACACATGCCTACATTTGCTACACTGTGTATAGCAATTGCGCATGTACTTGTTTTCCACAGTGTTGAACATTTCATTTATTCACTTTGATTATTTATTTCTTGCTTCATTGTCCATTACACACACACACACACACACACACACACACACACACACACACACACACACACACACACACACACTCTGGCTACAACCCATAACCTTTGTCACTGTCATATACAGTGGTGACAGGGGCATATTCAGTCACATCCCCTGTTGTTTTCTCCTGTGTTAACAGAGGTGTTCCCCGGGCTTTTATATATTTTGCAGTAGAGGGGGAGATTGTATAATAATCATTTTGCATATCAGATCAAAATCTTTGCTTCGTTTGCTAACCACAGCACTTCTAAATTTTGCATTACTGTTTAAACGCTAACTATTACATACTTCTTCACTGATTACAGGACTGCTTAATGCATTTCTACCTGTTTTACTGTCATTATCTGTGTCAATTACTCCTGACACTACCATCTCTGTACTAAATGTGCTAAGCCTGGGTAAACTACTGTAGCTGGGCTGTCGGGGCCTGTCATAAGAGCGAGTACTACATCATACTAGCTATTGCTGTTTGTGTCCTGTTCTCTTTCTCTCCCTGTCATTTTCTACTTTTGATTATGTTTCTTTCCATTTGTGGTAATTTTTTTTCTATAGCACCAGTCAAGGAGCAGGAACTGATGCAGCAGAAGTAACCATGCCTTTTAAGAGCAGCGACACCACACCAATTGCTGGGTCCCCCAGCAGTCCCCTAGCCAGCCTACCTGCAGGGTGACAAAGGTCAATCATCTTGTGGAAGGTGAACTGGAGGGATCACTGGTAGCCTATGTCCTGCTTGGTATCACAGGCTTCTCATCAGGAATGGAATAGAGGGGCCCTGCTATGTCACCTAATGGGTGGTACAGTGGCTGGTCTGGACTGTGGCGAACTGGTCACTCAGTACACAGACTGGCACCCTGGAGAGCATTCTCATACAACTGACAGAGTTACATTGCTGGCCAGCCTTTGCCATCAGGCCACCAGTTGTAGAGCCTGTCTTTAATGTCAGCCATGAAGGTGACTAACTTGTGTGTGGGTTCCCACTGGAACAGCTTAGTGACAGTCCTCACCCCACTGTAGCCCCCCCCCCATCATGCAATTCTCCATCCTTGTCTGTCACTCACCCTCCTTTGTTTATTGTCCATCCCTCTCCATCACTAGTTGTATGCCTTTTCTCTGTCTGCATCTCTGCATTGTGGCCACCCTTTGTTATCACTACCTCCTCCCTCAGTCTTTATTTGTGTTATATCTTTGTGTAACTGCCCTTCTGCATGCCTATACAGTTTGCCCTACCCACATTGGCTCCCTCCATCCACCTCTCTCTAAAACATGAGCCTGTCTCACAAAAAATACTCTCCTTACTTACCTAAGTATTGTTGAACTTATGAAGCTTTTCTCCCTGGGTCTCTGCTAAAAAGGGGTATGCCCAGTCATATTTCCCAGTCAACAAATACAAAATAAATTAATAAATACATAAATAAATATAAGATGAGCATTCAAGAATCTTTAATGAACATCTGTGATGAAGGTTACATGACACAAACTAACTAATGGTGATACCCCTTAAAGACTTGGCTTCATTGTAAGCAGACATTGACTTATGCTATTTGCATGGCAAATGTTTCCACAAAAATTTGTAGGACTTATTTATTTACTGACATTTGTTGACTGGGAAAGTTCACTGGGCTTGAGACCCATTTTCAGTGGAGGCCCGGGCAGAAAAGCTCCAAGTTTCATGAAAATCATTACATGAATTTGTAAGGAAACAAAATTATAATTATAAAGTAAGTAAAATAATACAGAAAACTATCTAAACAGCAAATATGTTGTAAAAAGGCACAATACAGTAACGATGGAAGATTAGCATGTTGGAAAATTATACAGTTAGAAATATTTAACAATACAGCTCATTTTTTGGGGGGGGGAGTAGGAAAAGGGAAAGATAGAATTAGAGAGTTAAACTTAAAGGTAAGACTGATATAGTTAGAATCTTATAGCTAGGTAGTGGGAATAAGCAGATTATAGGTGACATATATTTAATGGTAGTATTAAAAGTAGAAAGTGACAGAGAAAAGAAAATGTGTTAAGATAGTTGTATTGATGTGTGGACTATGATACTAAAGATTAGGGATAGCTCATATGGTGTAACAGTATGACATATACAAAAGTATATTTACTATGTGAAACAGTTTTGCTAGATTAAGGAGGCTGTGGATATGTGTTGCATGTGCAGCTGGGGTTATCAGGGAGATGTTGTTTCAGTTTTCTTTTAAAGGAGATTATGTTGTCTAATTCTGTAACTAATGATGGGAGGGTGTTCCACAGCTTAACTATGGAATGGGAATAGAGGCAGCTACCTGCTCTTTTACTAGGTTTTGATACTTTAAGTATGTGTTTGATGTTAGAGCATAGATATTTGGATGGGATGTAAGGTTCAATGATATTTTTCAGGGAAGGGCAATACTCGTGTTTATAAACAAGTTTATGGGCAAAAGTAAGTTGTGTGTAATGTAGGTAATGTCCAAATTCTAGCCAGTTTACTTCTTTAGTGGCCTGGCAATGGTGAATGCGATTTGGTTGGGCTGATGCAAATTTTGCAGTCTTATAATAACAGGACTGTAGTTTGTGTTGCAAAGAGTTGTGGAGATTGGCGAAGATAGGAGACCCATATAGTAAGGTTGGAAGGAGAAGACTTTTTGAAAGTTTTATTCGGATGGATTTGTCTAAGTATTGCTTGTTTCTATAAAGTTTGCCTAATTTGAAGTGTCTTTTATATTGCATTATTAATATGCAAGCCAAAGCTAAGTTTGCTGTCAATAGTAATTCCTAGCAGTTTGGCCTGATTTACTAACTCTATTAGGGTTTTGTTTATGGAGAATATAGTACAGTCTGTGGGAAAAGGTTTAGATGCAAAGATGAGTAGTTTAGATTTATTAGGGTTAAGTAATAGCTGTGATTGGTTTAGCCAGAGTTAAAGGCCTTTTGTGTTAACTTTTGGAGGTCAAAGATGTTATTGGAGGTACAGATAATGGTTGAATCGTCTGCATATTATACGGTAGTACAGTCAGTGGGAACTTTATTTAGGTCATTTATAAAAATGTTGAATAGAAGGGATCCCAAGCCTGACCCCTGGGGCACTCCTATGTTATTTGGGAGAAAGCTAGAGAGGTTATTCAGACATTTTATGGATTGCTGTTGGTTATCCAAATAACTAGTGAACCAGGTTAAGGTGGCATCAGAGCATCCTAGTGAGTGGAGTTGCTGGATAAGTTTGATGTGGGAGACTGTGTTGAATGCTTTTGAGAGATCCAATAACAGGACTGATGTAAGTAGGTTACTGTCTAGGGCATTATAGATGTAATTTGTGAGGAGACTAGGGTAGTGATGGTACTGTGGGATGGCCGAAAACCATGTTGTGTAGGGGATAGTAGGTTGTTGCTGGTTAGATATTCAACCAGTTGTTTGTGGATGCATTTTTCCATTATTTTAGATAGAGGGGACAGTATGGACATGGGTCTACAATTAGATAGGTTATGAGGGTTTCCACCTTTATGAAGTGGCGTAATTATTGATTTTTTTCCAGAGCTGGGGGATTGTGTGTTCTGCAAGTGATCAGTTTATAAGGATACTTACTGGGAAACAAATATTGCCTTAGCACTAATTTTAAGGTATTCTGGAGGGAAATTATCAGTGGATAAGGAGCCTGGTTTCAATTTGCCAAATAATGTTTGTATTTAAAAGGTTACTACAGGTTGGAAGTTAAAGGATGGTATGGAGCTGATATTGCCTTGAGGTACGATGGATGGGTTAATGGGGGTTGGGGTACTCCCTGCATTTACTAATGTAAGGATAATATCAATAAAGTTTTTATTAAATATTTCACTGATTTCAACTGGGCTTTTGTCTGGAAATGGAGATGGGTTTTGGGTGCTGCCAGGATTTAGTAATGAGTTGACAGATTTCCAGAAAAGTCTGGGATTATTACTGTGGGTGTTTGTTGGGAGACGTAAGTATTTTTGTCCTGATTAATGGCCTGTTTTGCTTTGTTTCTAAGTATTTTGAAGGTGGTTTGGTTGGGTGGGGTCTTATCTTTTCTCCGTTTGTGCCATGCTCGGTCTCTATTAATCGGTAGTTGTTTGGTTGATTTAGATAGCCAAGCAGCATGGTTATGTTTAACTCTCTTTTTTCCTATGGGGGCTATGGAGCTAAGGGTATCTAGGAAGACAGTATTGAAATAATGTACTGCTTCATCTAAGGGAAGATATTTCAGTGGGTTCCAATTTAGTGTTTGTAATAGGCTGCAAAGGTCAGATCCTTTCTGATACAATCTGCAGATATGAACTCTTATATCATAAGCATAATCATCATTCTGTTACCTTTCACAAAAATAAACTCCAAAAATCATTTTGATCTTTTCATATCATCTCTGATTTTACCGATCTTGAAATGTGGCCTTTTCTCACAACTTGCTTCTAAATGGTCCCCAAAACTATGTTCTACTTTCTTATATATCATTCTAAAGGAACACTGATACTTTGGAAATCATGCTGTTTAGTCCCCGACAGAAAAAAAAACTGAGATGCCTTATGCAGTGGGATTACAAACTGTAAACATCAAATTTAAGACCAACCTGGTTTCTTACTTATGAGAAAGGGCACATGCGCATATTCTTCCCACCCATTTACCTAAATTTATATTTTGAAAGAGTATTGTATACCTTATATAAATCACATCAAATGTATTTTACTGTAAATGTGTGTACTTACTGCTTTAGCCAGTAATATACCGTAACTTTTTTATATATTTTGTACAAAAGAATTTTGTAGTATGCTATTATTGTATTGGCAGTTTTACATTACTGACACTTTCTCTACCTTGGTTAGTATTTCTTATTGTGAAACACTGCAGTTCTATATATTTGTATTTACAGTTATACATGGTTGCATTTTCTGGACTAGTTGTCATTTGGCTGTGACTGAAAGAAATGGTTAAGTTAAAGCTGTGGTGGTGCAGCGGTAGCATTGTTGCGTCACAGCAAGAGGTTCTCCCGTTCCTCCCTGTGGTCGAGTGGCGTTCAAAAGACATGTATAGAATGGGCGTGCCTTCGTTGAAGGTTGGGCATTGAGCTGGCCCCACGGCACTGTAAAAATCTACTGCCAATCATTAGCGGACCGGAGTTCCGCTGTGGCGACCCCTAACTGGGAAAAGCCGATAGAAGAAGAAGAAGAAGAAGTACAAATAAACAAGTTAATATATAACAAGATTAACAGCGTGAGAGCTTGCTGTACACAGTTGATGTGTCTTATCAAAAATCTTTTTACTAAACATTTTTTGAAAAAAAAAAGCTTTTTTTGTATACTTTCTTGTATAAGTTTTTGTATAATCTCTGTATGTAGAGCTTTTCTCCCCAGGCCTCCACTGAAAATGGGTCTTTTCCTGGTAAACAAATGTAAAATAAATAAATAATATTATAAATTAGAAAACATAATATAGAAAGGCAATGAATGACAATGGTAAGAAAAAACAAACTCCAAGAGCAAGCCAGCCTATGCTGGACTGCTCTCAGGAACTCTCTACAACCATGTCAATGGTTACATAGAAGATGTACCTACCAGAAGTAAGTCCAGAACTAGCCCTAGAAACAAACCTCACTGATGGCTTCCCAAATTAAACAGGGTATACAACAACAAGGAAAAAAATTATGGCAAAAATCAGGAATAGTAATTCCCATAAAGAGAAAAACTCTTTCATCTGAAAGTAAATAGTAAATAAGAGGGCTAATTAGGTAAAGCAAAGCCAACGTTGAGGTTAAGATTTCCTCCCATGTGAAAGATAAATTTAACACCTTCTACAGCTATGTCAGAAACCTCAACAGCAGTACACAGCAATGTGCTAAACTGGTGGTTAATGGTGCCACATTCATCCAGCCTAGGGATATATGAACCTGTTAGCTGACAAATTCAGTTCCAACTTTACCCCCCACCCCTAACAATCCCCCCAATAATACCCCCAAACATTACTCCTCCAACTGTAACTATGGAGCATATACTGGCTTGACTAGATAAAGCCAAGAACACTGCCTCATTGGTCCCATATAACTTCCCAGGATGCCTCACAAATAGTCTGAAATATGACTTATCAGGACTCCTGTAGTCATTACTTAACTATAGTCTTAAAACAGGCTTACAGCCTTGTGAATAGTGGACTGCAACAGTCATCCCCCTTTATAAGGGAGGACCTTCAACAGATCATGGAAGCTACAGGGCTATTAGTCTAGCTAGTCTTGTTTGCAAAGCCTTGGAAAAGAATTATCATTACAATTATCAACAAGGACAAAGGAGACCTCCAGACACTGGATCCATCCCAGTTTGGCTTTGTCAAAGGAATGTCATGCTTACCAAATTTGGTGGACCTCTTTGGAAAGGTCAGTCAGGCAGTAAATGAGGGGCAAATTGTGCATATTGCCTACCTAGATCTGGCTAAGGCATTTGATACAATAACCAACTCAGGCATAGTCAACAAACGTATATAACTAGTTATAAACCCTTTAATAACATGCTGGATAGCTAGCTAGCTCATTGATAGGACCCAGGAGGTTAGAACTGGTGAGGCCACGTCCACAAACAGGCCAGTCATCAGTGGTCTCTCAGGGCTCTGTGCTCAGTCCACTTCTCTTTGGCATCAATTTTTTGGATGTCAAAGCCAATGACAAAGACCTCTGGCTAAGTAGTTTGCAAATGATTGTTCCCTTCCCACCTAATTTACACGGTCGTCTTTTTCAAACTTCCCTTCAATCTCCTCTACTATCACCTCTGATCACTAACATTACTGTTAGAGCAAACACTAAACTTGTATAAACACTTTATGACTTGCACTTTTAATTATATTATCTGTATTACTTTTGATTTTATCTATATTTCAACATTTGTGGTTTTTTAAACGTATAGTCCCTGATTTTGTATTTGTATTTTAAATTGTATATTTATGCTTTTGTATATTGTATCTTCCATACTTTACTTATGTTATATTCTTTTAACTGCTTTTGGAGCTTTTCTCCCCAGGCCTCCACTGAAAATGGCCTCTGCTTGGCCCAGTGGACATCCCAGGACATCAAACTGGAAATAAATAAATAATATAATAAATAAACTGGGAGCAGTCATTTAATCCCTCCAAGAAGAGAACACTCTTCAGGAAGGTCTATCACAAACAAATGCTTGGTGCCAAAGCCATAGCTTAAAACTCAATACCAAGAAATGCATTATAGTACATTTTAGGATATATGCAAACCCGGGAAACTACATAATCAATAAAACACTGTAAAAAGTTGATTCATTAGTCAGGAATCTGGGAAATCATATAGATAGTAACCTAGCGTTTGACCAACATGTGCCCAAAGTAATAAGAAAATTCTTCTATGTTGCTCAATTTATAAACAAGGGCATGGCATATAGGTCCAGAGAGGTCATCATACCACTGTACCTGGCCCTCATCAGGCCCATCATAAAGTATAATGTCCCCTTTGGTATGTATCTGACAAGACATATGCAGTAACTGGAATATCCACAAAGTTTCCTTACAAAAAGAATACTGGGAATAAACCCATGTCCTATTCTGATTGCCTCAAAGTCCTGTCTCTTTACTTGGTATTGTATAGACTTCTGAGAGGTAATCTTTGCCTGGCATGAAGGCATCCCTGGACCCTGTTTTCAGGAATCTTTTGCACATCTGCAAAACAAACAGTATCAGAACTACTAGATTAAAAGATATAAAATTTGCTTGCAACATAAATAGGACATGTTCAATAATAGCCTCACATCATGCTTTATGCCCACTGAATGGCACACAGCAACAGTTATCCCAACCCACAAAGGGGGAGCCACCACTGATCCTGGGAACTATCAACCTATTAGCCTGACGAGCCTGGTCTGCAAGGCCATGAAACGTATCATCATGGAACTCATAAACAAAGACATTGGTAACCTCCAAACTCTGGATCCCACCAATTTTGGTTTGTGAAAGGCAGATCACGCCTCCTGAACCTGATCAACTTCTTTGAGGCAGTCACCAAAGTCATAGATGAGGGTAAGGTGGTTCACACAGCCTATCTTGACCTCGCCAAGGCTTTTCACACCATCCCCCACTCTGGAATTATAGCTAAACTCACTAAACTAGATATAAATCCCTACGTCACAAGATGGGTTGCCAACTGGCTCACTGACAGAACCCACACTGTAAAAGTTGCAGACTCCAAATCTGACCTCAAAGCACTGACAAGTGGAGTACCACAGGGTTCCATCCTGGGACCTCTCCTGTTTGGTATCTACTTCTGTGAAGTACAGGCTAACACAGAAGGCCTCTGGCTAACAAAGTTTGCGGATGACTGCAAACTAGGAGCCATAGTCAAGTCCCCAAATGATGTGAACATCCTACAGAAGGGCCTCGCTGAGACAGATTCCTGGTGTCAGTGCCATGGCCTCAAGCTCAACGCCAAAAAGTGCAGTGTCATCCCCTTTGGTAAAAACTCTTATCCATGAACTACCACATAGGCAGCAATCTACTTAACACCAAATGCGTGATAAGAGACCTTGGGACCCAGGTGGATAGTAGTCTCTTCTTTGATAGTCACATCGCCACAGTAGTCAGGAAGTCCTTCTACGTGGCACACCTCATCATAAAAGGGTTCTCATCCAGGAAAAAAGAGGTCATTCTTCCCCTCTACTCCACACTCATTAGACCCATTATAGAGTACAACGCCCCTTTTGGAATGTACCTCACAAGACATCTGCAGCAGCTGGAAAGGCCACAGAAGTACCTCACACAGGGGATTACTGGCCTCAAACAAATGCCCTACACTGACCACTTCAAAAACCTCCAGCTTTACTCCGTAGCATATTGCCTACTCCGAGGTGATCTCTGCCTAACATATAAAGCTATGTCAAACCCAGAGCTGTTGGACATGCTACACCTAAATAAATCCCAATCTCTCCCAGCTACATGCTCTAGGGACCTACACCTTGTCACCACAATAAACAGGACATGCTGGAGGGATAGATTCCTGTCCCAGAGACTTCCCATACTCTGGAACAGGCTACCCATCTATGTCAAGCAAAGTTCTTTATTAGCACTCTTCAAGAAAAATCTTGATGAATGGATGGGAAATAGGAAATACACCCTGGGGATCACTTCTGTGTCTCTGCTCGACAGTGGCACAGGAAAATAACTTTCTTGGGTGGCATAAGCCAGGGAACCTTGTTGGCTAGGCTTATGTAGGCCCTTGGGCCGATAGCCTAGTACCTATCTATGAACCTATGTTGGAGAGAGGTATGTTTCTCAGAAAATAACCATTCTCTGGAATAGGCTCCCTGTCCCTGTTTAAATACAACTTGGTCCTATGAATGGATAATCAGAAATTAATCTACTATAACTCTAATATGATACCTATGCGAGGCTCCTTCTCCTCTACTGTTAGATTTTCAACGTATAAACTAAGGTATTTTGTAAATATTTACTGACATTTTTTTTTTTTACCATTTTACTTTTGTAAATTGTATACTGTATTACTCATTTTTAATGATTTGTCTAAATTGTATAATGTTCTTACTGAGCTTTCTTCCTGGGACTCCATTGAAAACGGGCACTCGGCTCAATGGACTATCCCGGTAAACAAACTGTAAAATAAAAACTAAATAAATAAATACCATTCGATTTGAAAGAATGGTAAGTGGAAAACCCAGGTATGGAGGGAGTGCCTTTTTTACATTTAAACTATGTCCCAATAACTTCACAAATATGGGAGCTGAGTCACCTCTTGGGCTAATGTACTATGCTGTAATTGACAGGGCCTGGGTTCGAGACTTGGCAGGGGTGAATTTTGGGTGGGAGGTTGGCATAATGGATAAAGTGTTTACCTTACAAACACAAGGTACAGGGTTTGATTCTCACATGGGGTAACTGGCTAGGCTTAAAATGGCCCACAGGGGCATTTAGCCTTGTACTAACCTGTGAACCTATGGATGTGTCCAAATGCAGGAGAGTCTTAAGACTAGGCAATTTGTTGTTGAGACTTCTAGCATTGAAAAGAGCCACTTTAATGGGATTCGGTTTTAATCTGATGTGTTTGTTATGTTGTTATTCCTATTAGCTTGATTCTGCATAAAAAAGTGCTATAGAACAGGAAAGGCTTTAGCCAGTATGTGGAGCACTTAGAACAAGAGGTAATGGCCATCTTTTGTGAAGCAAGTCAGACTGTTGAGCATCATGCCCCATGCTAACACATACTGGATCCCTCTGGAATAACAACTATTTAAGAGATTGTTGAAGCCAACTGCCTTTTCACCTGTTCCAATCATCATTCTTGGAGAAGAACAATTCCATCCAGGATTATTGCCTTGCTTGTATTGTCACAGGCATGGAGACTTCTGATATGTCCCTCAAGATTTTGTGGCTACATTACTCCCACATGAACTACCACCATGTCCTAGTCATATACGTCAAACAAAAGGTCTTGGGATGTCAAAGATTTTGCCACTTAAAAGACAACTCTCCCTTACCCTTTGTCCAGCCTGTAGAATTCTAGAATTACCTATCAGTAAATCATTTCTATTAATACAGCTGTTTGGAGTAAACAATTTGACATGATTTGACTCTTAACTCTTTGCTGGGTGCTTATGAATGAGTCGAGGTGTTTTTCATTTACACTGAGACCTAATCTTTTTTTGTATTTATCCTTTGTTGATCAGGTTAGTCCCACTACACTAGTAGCCTCTTTTCAGAAGAGACCAGAGGTGGTATTTATACCACTGGGGGAAATTTGGTCAGGGCATTGGGCAACTTCCCCATCTCTTTTCAATATGGTGGCCACTGCCATGGGTTCTTTTATATCCAACTGAGCTACCACGAACTCAAGCACATGGGGTCTCAGTTTAATGTCTCATCTGAAAGATGGCACAGTCAGAAGTACAGCACCCCCCTTATACTGCACTGCAGTGTCCGCAATCAATCTACTTGGTGTGGGAAGTCTTCTATGATTTAGAAAGCTTTTTGCAAAGATTTTTTACAACCTCAAGCATAATTCATTTTAATGCGATTATTTTTAAATTGTGGCGGAATTACTAAGTCCTTATCCTGCGACTTGCTCCCTACATTTCATCAACGTCCTTCTCACAACTTAGGGCAGCTATAGTAGGGTTACCACCTGTCCCACTTTGCGAGGGACAGTCCCTCTTTGGGCAGTTGTGTCCTGCAAAAAAATTTAAACATTTTAGATCAAAAATATTTCCGATATTTTATGTAATAGTTACATAAAACAGTTATTCTGTATGTGAAAACCCTAAATGTGATAAGAAACAGAATAAGCAACTAAACTGTTACAAGAATAAGCTTTTCTTTAGGAAAAATGTGAAGTTCTGCCCTTTGTACTGGCCGTGGGTATGTTTTGCCCAGCAAAATCTGACGTTTGTACCAAAAATGTCCCACTTTGGGCATTTGAAAAGGTGGCAACCCTAGTTGTAGTTTTACTTTATGATTTGTTTCTAACAGAGGAGTTCTCCTCGATGACTTTATTTACTGCGGTAGCATTTTCCTCCTATCTCATTCAGACTCATCTAATAGCATACAGACACAATGAAGCGCTGCAACTTGTGAATTTGTAACCACTCTGGCAAGACATGTGTAGTGATTCTACAAGCAAATGGTCCATGTATTTTGAGCTGTGTGAACTTAATCGAGTTGTTACAGAAAAATGCCATTAGTGCAAAAAATAAGCAAGCACAAACAATTAACTGTACTTAAAATATGTTTATCGTTTACCTACCTACAGTGGCAAAATTCAGCACAATTTAGATTTTTTTAATCGGTTTATTTTGGTACATTGCACATGAGGGGAACAAAGAAAAAGTAAATAATTCATATGTCAAAACATTTGTATTATTTTAAAAATCTGACACATATACGGTGGATAATTACTATAAACCTACAACAACTGGAATTAAAACTTTTTTATATACCACTGCTGTTTTCAAATACAATTACTTACTATCGTAATGCCCCCCTTTCCTAATGCACCGTTCCTATAGTGTAAAGTTACGTTGGTTATTCTCATTCGCAAATGATGTTACGCAAATCTCGACTGCCTCGCCAGAGGTGTTTTATTTACGTAAATGGCGCAAGACTTTACTTGATCGTGACATGTTGGGGTGGAGTTTCTCTACTTACACGTTTTACGTGTGTTTTGGGGACGTGGCCAACCTGCTTGCTTATCTTATATGACTGTCTCTTCCGTATCTATTCTTGTTTTTGTGTTAACCGGCTTTTACTCTTTGTAATTCTTTCTGCCGGTGTTGCTGCTTTTATTTTTACAACTGTTTCCTATGTTTTATTGACGTATTTTTTTAAATATTTATTTCTACAGTTACTTTTGAAAATGTGGTACAGAACGGTAATTGTGGGAATCGTAGCTGTAAGTGTGGGATTTTGGTACAACTCCCGCCCGGAGCTTCCTGAAACGGTACTGCAATATCTGTCAAACTCCTTGTCAATGTTGCAGCCACCGGGGTCTCCCGAGCGTTCCGTCGAGCAGACCCTGGCTAGTGCATGGGACACACTCATCACGGTCCCGGTCCGCCAGTGGAGAAGGGTCGCTGTCGGGTAAGTGAAACTTCTGTCAGGTACCAGAACTGAATTAGGATTCTGTGGGCTTTTCAGAGAGCATTACAGAAAGTGCATTTTAGTAGCACTTGTAATACTTTTTGTGAGATATGCGTAGGGCAGATTTGGAAGTACCATATCCGTGCTCACTGCAACCTTGACTTTTCCTGTTATTGGTGCCAGGTTTCCGTGCTTCCTGTTAGTATTTGCCACGAATCTAGTTTGCTTAGGATGTTATTTCCCAAAGCCGAAATATAAATGTTTTGGGAGAGTTTCATTTCTGTTCTGTTACACAGTATTTGAAATAAGTATTGGAACATTTGAAACCAGCGTCTGGATTATGTGTTTTCTACTATTGAGTTTTTTTTTTTAATATAATTGAATCTTGTTTTTGACTTGGCTATTTTGGAATGTTTTGCTTTAGTATTCCTACATTGTGTGGCAGCTGTCCTAATTAAAACTTAATGTAGATGTTTTGAAAGATCCTGATATGCAGGCAAGCCAGTAAAAGTACAAATTGTTTTCGCAGCATTCTTTGAGTAGGTGAACATGTTCACCTTTAATTAGTGTAAAGGGTTCACACAGAATGCAACAACATATTTTAAGTATATTTTCAATTGTCTTTATTTCAACATGTGCCCACAGACACTTTTTCACTCTAACACCTGAGTCAGAATGGAGCTACATTCGGTTCATGGGTGTGTACTAGGCTAATGGCCCTGGAGCCTTTAAAAGCCTAGCCCAAAAAAAAAAAAAAAAATTGCCCAGGCACTGTGCCACCTGATATTAGTTCACAGTGCCCACATCCAGTATTGCATCTCGAATGATCCCTAGAGGTAACTTTGTTGCCCATCTACTCGTCAAGATTTCTCATGAGGCCCAGTGAGGTTCTCTGCTTGACATGAATGGGGAGCTTATTCCAGAGTATGGGCACTTTAGAACCTGTCCCTCTAGCATGGTCTGTTAATTGTGGTAATGAGGTTGTGATCTCTGGAGCATGTGGCATGGGGGGATTGTGATTTCTTTAGGTGTAGCATTTCAAGTAGGACTGGGTCAGACATGTCTTTGTTAATTGTGGTAATGAGGTTGTGATCTCTGGAGCATGTGGCATGGGGGGATTGTGATTTCTTTAGGTGTAGCATTTCAAGTAGGACTGGGTCAGACATGTCTTTGTAAGTCGAGCAGAGATCACCTCTTAAGTAGACTCTAAGAGACTGAGAACAGCTGAAGTTTCTTGAGTCTGTGTAGGACCTGTGTTTGAGGCATAGGATTCTTTTTGTGAGGTACTTTTGTGGCCTCTCCAGCTGTTGTAGGTGTCTGGTCAAGTACATGCCAAACGGGGTGTTGTATGCGATGATTGGTCTAATGAGGAATGTTGACCTTTCTTCCGGGAATTTGAAACCGTTGGTTAACATGGTATGCCACTTAGAAGGACTTTATGACCACAGTGGCACTTTATGACCACAGTGGCAATGTGGTCGAAGATGAGGTGGCTGTCGACCTGGGTGCCTAGATGGCCCTTTCAGTGTTCAGTGGGTTGCCATCAACATGGTAATTCATGGGAACTTTTCCAAAGGAGGGGATGATGCTTTTTTGGCATTAAGCTTCAGGCCATCATTCCGACACTAGTCACTGGTCTTAGCAAGGCCCTTTGTAGGATGTCTACATCACTTGGGGAGTCTATAATGAATCCTAGCTTGCAGTCATCAGCGAACTTGGTCAGCCAGAGTCCTGTGTTGGATGAACTTCTGAGAAGTAGATGCCAAACAGGAAAGGACCCAAAACCGAGCCCTGTGGGACTCCACTTATGACTGATCGATAGTCTGACTTGGAATCTACAGCTCTTACTCTGTGGGTCTTTTTTATGAGCCAGTTTGCAACCCACGTAGTGATGTAAGGATTGATGCCTAGTTTGGTGAGTTTTATCAATGATATTTGAGTGGGGAATAGTATCAAAGGCCTTGGCCAGGTCGAGGTAGGCTGTATGCACTGCCTTACCCTCATCCACAGTCTTAGTGACTGCCTCGAAGTCAATCAGGTTCAACAGGCAGGATCTCCACTTGACAAAGCTAAACTCTGTGGGGTCAAGAGTTTGGAGATTACCTGTATCTTTGTTAAGCAGGTCCATGATGATGCGCTCCATAGCTTTGCATACCAGGCTTGTCAGGCTAATGGGGCGATAGTTCCCAGGGTCTGTAGTTGCTCCCCCTTTATGGATTGGGATAATTGTAGCAGTGCGCCATTCATTGGAGACAGCCTGAGGTGAGGATGTGATTGAACAGGGCACACAGAAGTGGTGCCAGTTCGTTCTGTAGCTCGTGTAGGAAGCAACCACTGATATTATCAGGTCCCATGGAAGCTGTATTATTGGCTTTGGACAATGCAGCTTTTACTTGTGCTGCAGAAATGGTGGGTACCAGGTTTTCATCTGGTATTGGGCCCGGGGGGGGGGGTAAAGTTGGTACTGAATCTGTCTGCCAGTATGTTGGCTATTATCTGTTGGTTCAGTATAAGACGGGGGTCTGCAACCTGTGGCTCTGGAGCCGCATATGGCTCTTCCACCCCTCTGCAGTGGCTTCCTGTAGCTTTGAAAATTAATGGCCACTCTCTCACAACACTCACACTCGCACACAGTGAGCGATGGACTTTAAATGTTGCTCTTATAAACTTGCTAGAATAACATATTTCTGCTGCAATGGATGGATTCCACATATACTGACTGACCAAGCGATCCCCTGGCAGCAGCAGCATTTCCTGAAAGGTTTCCATACCTCGCATACTTCTTAAATTCTTACCACAAGAAATCTGGACAGAGCCACAATAAAAGGGAAACAAAGGAATAAACATATCTGACTTTAAATATTGCTATTAGAAATTTGCTAGTATAAAATGGTTTCTGTTAACATGCATTTTGTGTGTGTGTGTGTGTGTGTGTGTGTGTGTGTGTGTGTGTGTGTGTGTGTATTGTTTCATATTTTTGATCAATTTCTCAAAATTGTGGTTTTCTGGTAAATCATTAAGGGCTGAAAACAGACACGTGTTTGACTTCATACACTTCAGAAAATTCTATCAACTTTCTAAGTTTTTGTAAGAGCAATACTTAAAAAAGTGTCCCTATTTTGGGGCCTTTGTGCCCCATTATTTATAGCTTTGTCTAGAGATATGACTCATTGACACGCACACCACTCGAGCAATACCAACAAAGGAACAAAAATAGGGGCGGATTCTAAATATTGCTCTTATAAACTTGGTTCTTTATATTTAGTATAATAACTATATATAAAACTTTGTATGCTGTGTTCTCTTCAATTTAGGGGTCAAATAGGTTTTGTGGCTTCCACTGAATTTTATTTGGAAGAGGGGCCACAAATCACTCTTTTGATAGTGAAGGTTGCGGACCCCTGGTATAAGAGGTGCCACTGTGCAATAACTCTGAACAAATCTGGGTATTGCCTTTGAGGTTTTTGATATAGCTATAGAAGGCTTTGTGGTTTTTGGTGTCAGCCGCCATTTTGCCTTCATAGCTGGCTTTAGAGGATTTGATGAGGGATCTCAGTTTTTTGTTGAGACTGATAAGGGAGGTTTTCCAGTCTTGTGACTTCATTTTTTTTTCTGCAACAGTTTCTTCCTTCTGTTAGTTTGATGGCTGGGGACCACCAGATTGGCTTCCTTTTTTTGGAGGAGAGCGACTGTATGGCAAGGTCCATGCATTTGTGTACATGCTCGCACAGTGCATTGGTGTATGATTCAGCAGTCATGTAGCTATTTTCCATTGGCATGGGTGCCAAGAAGTTAGCCATCTCTACTTTTAGGAGCCCAAAGTTAGGAGCCCAAAGTTAGCCACCTCTAATTTTAGGAGCTCAGAGTTGGCTGTAGAGAAGTTTTTCAGGGTGGTCACCTTAGTGTGGGGGGGGGGGGTGTAGGTGAGACTGATTTCCATGGTGATCAGTTTCTGGGCAGATTTAACCAGGGAGGAACTCGCTATAGGTGTGGAGCAACAGTCTCCCATATTGGTGATAACCAGGTCGAGTATGTTGCTTCCTCTAGTGGGGGTCCGAATAAGCTGGTCCAGGGCATTGGAATTGATAAATTCTAGAAAGCGTTGGGCCTGTACATTGGTCCTTGAATAGTTTTCCCAGTTGATGGAAGGGTAGTTGACATCACCCAGTATGAGTATTGGGTTGGACCTTGATAGATTCCAGGGTGCTTAGGAAGTTGGTGTGTGAGTCTAGGGACATGTTTGGGGTTCTGTATTAGACTATGACTTACATCGCCATCTTACCCAGTGTTAGCTGTACCTGAAGTATCTCAGATGCATTATGCTGGGCTACCAGTCTAGAGTTGTGCATATCCTCTAAGAATATGGAGACACCACCGCCTTTCAAGCTTCCGGCCGCATTCTGTGGGTGAAAGGTATGGAATACGTTGTAGCATGGGAGTGCAGGGGTGCTTTCTGCCTCTCTTTTATGGAAGTAAGTGCAATTTACTTCTGCCAAAGAGCAAGAGTACACTACGAGTAGAAAGCTGAAAAGTGTATTTCCTGTCTTAACAACAGTCTTCAACTAGCTCTGCAATATCTGCAGATGTTGGGTGAGCTGAGTGCTGTTGTGTTGTATGTCTGCTCTGGAGTCTTCTCTAGTGTGTCTTACTTTGCGGACTTCCATGGCAGTCATCCAGGAAGCCTTCTAACAAGGTGCTCAAAACGTCTTTAACGTACTTTTCACAGAAAATTAACAGTACCCGAGTTCCTTACTCTGAAACACGAGACTGAGTTCAGTTATTGTGCAAAAGAACCTCATTTTTGTCACTTGTAAAAGATAAACTGAAAGCGCTATCGACTCTGTTCTTGCTTCATCATAGTCCAGAGAAATGACTGCAGTACTGCTGTTGCACTGTCCTACAGGTCCGTTTCCAGTTCCCCTCTACTTTCAGTTGCAAACAAGATCCACAACTCCTCTGCCTGAGTTGTCTGTCCTCTTTCACCTGCAAACAGCAGTCCACTGTTTTTGGAAGACAGCCGTTGCCACTGAGTTTTGTTGTGCTAATTTTCATTGCACCATTTAATACTCCCCAGCACATCATTCAGGTGCATGCTGAAGGTCAGTCAGTTGAGGATAATGGGATAGTATGTTCTGTAGACTAATGGGATAGTATGTTCTGTAGACAACAAAGGTGAACCTTCACTGTGATATCCTGCCTGTGAAGATCACAGAAGGGCGTGTAGACAAGAAGCACCCTAGGAAAAATTCTGTGCTGATCTTGTGTATGTTCAGTGTAATTCTGAGAATATGGAAACGAGTTTTGCTTAAGTTCATGGACAGGATGACCTATAGCAGTGGTCACAGTACCCCATACATTTCTGACACTTTCCCAAAAATATTTTGGGTGTCATTGTAATGTCACCTTCAAGTTGATAAGATATGTTTAGACAGTATTGGTAAAATATACTACTTTTCTAGTGTCTATGCAAGGACATTAATTGACCAACTCTTCTACAGTAGGACAGAATTTGCATTGCACTTCTGGATCAAAGGCTCAGCTGCTGGATAGTCTGTTAAGCACTGCAAACACATGCGTTTGCATGAATGTTGGCGTGGGGTACCTTTATAACTGAAATATGCCATCCTGTCCCTCTTCTTCAAAACTGGGATCATTACTCCATTTTGCAAGTGCAGAGGTACTGTTCCAGCATTCCGTGCAACATTGAAAAGGTATGTATGTCTAAATACTTCCAGCATTTCTGGTCATAACTCCCCACTATTGTAAGGCTTGGGAAGTGGAGAATTGTTTAATGATTGCTGTCATCTTATTTACCAAAATAGATCCAGTTCTACTGGTTATTTTTGCCTCTGTCACTTCAGAACAAGACATTTCCATGGTATTTAGGAATTCTTCAAAGTGCTTCTTCTATCACTTGTCAATGTTTCCAGTTAATAGCTTGTATCCACCATTGGTGAGAATATCCTGGGCAGTCTGAAAGTCCTTTCCAATGTCCCCACTGTATGTCTTCCACATCTGAGCCTCTTTGACCATTGTAGCTGCTGCTTTCCAGGCTTTTCAGTACAGTCAGTCATATTTGTATTTCATTTCTTTTAGTTTTTCACGTGAAGCGGCCTCTTTCTGTTATCTGACAGCTTCCCGCACGGTCCTGGGTTATTTCAAAAGCATCTATTTGATTTTTGTTTGCAAACTCTATATGTTGTAACAGAATAAATATGAAAAGCATTTTGATTAAGTGGCATTGCTGGTCTGTCATGACATTTTCTTGTTACTGGTTAGGTATGCACATTTCACTTCCTTTTTTTTTTTTTTTGCTAGCTATGTGTAGGTTTCTGGGTACAATGACCTGCAGCAGTCAAGGCTGCAGCTTTTTCCATGGTAATTTGGGTTCTCCTGTAGATTTAAGTTTGCATTAGGATCTGATGAAACAGGATATGTGTTAGTGGTGAATTTGGTTTTAAAATGCATCCTCCACTGAGCATTTTTTTTTTCTTGTACTGTTTTCCCTTATTTTCCTGTTTAGGGTGAATGCATGTGTGGATATTGTGCTGTCTGGGATTGGGTTATTGCAGGCTCTGGCACTGGAGCCAAGTGGAGGACAGGATTATGAAATCCTTCGCACAAAAGAGGATCTGAAGCAAACCTTTGTTTTCTTCTTGGAAAAGGGGGTGGCAGCTGAACGGTTCTACAGTGATAAAGTGACTTTCCAGCAGATTGCCAGAGCAGCTTCCGAATACCCTGGAGCACAGGTAAGTCTTTGGAATAGTGTAGATGGATATGCCAGTAACTGTTGTGCACACATTTTTATGGGATGCAGTTTTAATTTTGATATCGTAGCAAGGTTACAATTGTGTATGTAAATTAACATTGCATGTGAACATGTTCTACTTTAGCTGCCAATCTGAAAAAAAATAGCATGATCTGTGGGTTAAACAGGAGCACTAAGCACAGTAACGTGATTTCCAGTTAAGTTTAAATGTAGCAGAAACACAGACTTTCTAGTACAGTGGCTAGATTCTAAGTCCTGGCAGCAGATTTTTAGACTGGTCAGCAGATCTCCACTTGTGAGAGCTGTATTGAGCACTAAATGATTCTCTCTCATAAATTCATAGGCAAGTACTGAGCTAGCTGGCCTTGTGGGCCACTTTAAGCCTAGCCAAGTTCTCTTTTTGTACTTGAAATGGTCTGTCCCATTTGGTTATAGATTGATCTTGCCCATCCTGTGGTCGATAAGTATTTTTCATAATGAGAATAATAAGAATAACTTGGATTGTACTATAGATAATTTGAGGGCCCATGCATGGGGTCAGCAATTTGAGCTGCCTCTGTCCATTAGTAGTACGGGGGCAGTCCTGGGATAAATTTTCTGTTTACCATCCGTAGGCCTAAGTTGCACTTGAAAATGGACAGGGATAAACTTTATTTTATGTGAATTGGGAGTTTGTTCCACAACAGTGGTATCCTCTGAGAAATATACCTGTCCCTCTAAACCGTACTGTTCATGTTGCAGAAGAGGTATAAATCCCTAGCTTGAGTATTTCTGATGTCATTTGACTTGCTGATGTGCAATAAATCCATCAGTAGTGGGTTGGAGGGTGCTTGTATGCCGGACACAGGTCACCTGTTAAGTCTGTAAGATGCAGCGTACATTGATCGAGCTTTGAGTCCACATAGAACGTGTTTATGCCTTGTATCCTTTTATAGTAAAGTACATCTGTGGGTGTTCCAGCTGTCTGAAGATGCATGCCAAGCGGGGCATTGTATTCAGTGGTGTAATGATGGCTGAGTGGAGGTGGTCAATGACATCCTACATCTAGACACAATCCCTTTCTTTATAAACTGTGCAATATAGAAGGACTTCCTTACAACAATAGACACGTGGGCAAAGGTTGTCACTGTCTGCAGATGTTCCCAAAGCCCAAACAACTGTGTCCACTCTGAAGGGCATATTGCCAGTGTGGTCATTCCTGGGGTAAATGACTTCCACAGGAGTCAGTAAGGCACTTTTTGGCATTTAGTTTCAGACCATGATTTTGACACAGGTTATGAGACAAGCCTTCATGCAGGATGGCTATTTCATTTGGGGATTCGGTGACTTCTCCTAGCTTACAGTTATCTGCAAGTTTTTAATCAGCCAGAACTTTTGATATTGCCTTTTACTTCAGAAGGGTACATTCCCAACAGGAGAGGTCCCAGCACAGAACCCGAAGGACTCCACTAATGACTGGTCTCTCTTTGAAGTTGACTTCCTATGTTTTAATTATTTGCTTCCTATCTGTGATCCAGTTGGCAGTCCAGCAGGTGACCTAGGAGTTTATTTAGTTTTTCTACTATGGCTGAGTAGGAAATTGTCAAAAGCTTTGGCCAGGTCATGGTATGAGGTACTGTTTTGCCTTCATTCATTGCTCTCATGACCTTCTCAAAGAAAAAATACACCATGTTGATTAAGCATGATCTGCCCTTCATGAGTCCATATATCCTAATTGATTCTATGATAAGTCTTTCCATGGCTGTGCATATGAGGCTGGTCAACAGTGCAAGTTTTCACAGAATGTCCAGATTTTTGCCTCCTATTTTTGGTCCGTTTTTCATAAAATTGTTTTCTAGCAAATCATTCAGGACTGAAGTCAGCAAATGGCAGACAAGTTTTAGACTTCATATCCTTCAGAAAAATTCATGCAGCTGCAAAACATGTTCCATCAACTTTCTAACTTTGTAAGAGCAATATTTAAAAAGTGTCCCTATTTTTGTGCCTTTGTCTCCCCATTATTTGTGGCTTTGTCCAGATTTCTTGCTGTAAGAGATTGAGAGGTATGCTGGTCAGATTTGTGGGTCTGCAACTGCCTGGATCTGTGGAAGATCATCCCTTATGCAGGTGAGTGACCTGTAGCTGTTCTCCATTTGCTTGAAATAAAAGCAAAATTGAACACTGAATCTACATTTACATAATTTTGTACTAAGTTGCCTACTTAGTCTGAAGGAGTGTTTATCTTTATGGAAATTATTCTTTCTGATTTTTGCCATATGTTTCCTTTTTTATATCCTTTTTAATTTGGCATGCCAAACATATATGACTCCTCCAAAAAAAAAAAAAAAAAATAGTTGTAACTAGGGAACATAAAGCCAATACTGGAGGCTTCTAACAGACCAGGTTTGTAGATTGCAAACTGAGCTGTCACTGAACCCCCCCCCAGGCAAGAACACTCTTCAGTAAGGTCTAGCACAGACATGCACTCTGTGCCAAAGTCATAGCATAAAAGTCGATACCAAGAAATTCATTATAGTATCTTTTGTGAAGTCTGCCAAGCCAGATAACTACATCACTGAGATACCCCTAAAACTTGATTCACTAGTCTGATCTGAGCTCTTATAGATAGTAACCTATCGTATGACTAACATGTGTCCAGGGTAGTAAGAAAATCTTATGTTGCTCAATTTATAAGAGCGAAGCATCTTGATCCAGATGGGTCATCATACCACTGAACTTGGCCCTCATCAGATCCAGCATAAGTGTGTAATGCTCCCTTTAGTATGTACCTGACTGGGTACATGTAGCAACTGGAAACCTCCACAAAGATTCCTTACAAAAAGAATACAGGGAGTACACACAGTTGCTAAGCTGATCACCTCAGAGCCCTGTCTCTAGTTTGTATCCTAGACTTCTGAGAGATTATCTTTGCCTGGCATTCAAGGCATCCCCAAACCTTGCTTTGATGAACCTTAAGACCTAAATTCTATTTGTGACACAAATAGGATATGTTGGAAAGATGTGTGTTTCTCGTTGAATACCAATTCTGTGTCAGAGTATCCATTCTCTTGCTCTGGCACCCCATCTTTGAGAAACAAAGATTCTCTCTAACCCTGTTTAAGTGTAACTTGAACCAATGAATAGATAATAGTACCAGACCAAGGAAGAATTTCCTGCGTCTCCGAAGGACAGAGGCAGTCAGTAAATCACCTCATATATAGGTTACATTTGTAAGTCACATATTGTTGCACAGCTAGGCTTATAACTGCCCTAGGTGATCATTGGCTTTGAATGCACCTGTGAACCTCCACTTTTTTATTCTTGTCTTGTCAGTGCAGCTAGTAATATAAAAATGTGGAAGGCACTTAAACCTTGCAGCGTTAAACCCTGTCTCTGTAATTGCACAGATATCTATAGTGTGATGGGAACTGGTTCATTTTGAGACTTTTTGCTATGTCTGTACAGGTTTCGGTTTGGCATTGCCTCAAAAGGGCCCAATGGGAAGGATAAAACTTTGGCCAGTATTCAGAAGCCTAGAGTGACGGGTACAGACCATTCTTGGCAAAGCAACATGGTCTGTTAACCATGTCCTTGCAAAATAAATACTGAATCTGCTTGGAGAGTGCAAAGTGGTTAACAGTTTTGACTTTGTTGATTAGTGGTGCACAGCTGAAAGGGGGACTAGGCACAAGAAGAATTTGGTGGAGAGTGAACGTGTTTCCAAGTCTCACCCAAGCAGCAAAACTGCACAGAAACCTCACTTGAAATATGGACATTCAGTATTCTGTGTACTCTGTGGCTACTTCTGATGCCTAAATTTAGTTCCCAAACTGACTTTAATACACTGCTCCCTCAACATGTATCTGGCCCAAACAGATGACAGAACAATTGTTTTATATCGTATGTACAGTAAGCTGGTGAGGCTGACATTTCTTTGGAGAGAAAATGTTTGAAAAGTGATGTAGTGAAGTAAAATACTGATACCAGTATTTTACCAAGCTTGACGTGATGGCCATTTGAATTGGAAATCTGTTATTGTTAGAAGCACATTGCTGCTATAAACAAAAAGAAGGTTGTGTACTGCTATAAAAAAGTTTGAAGTTTGTTTTCCTCTGGCTTCCAATTGTCAGTAGGAGGAGTGTTGGAGCTTAGTGTCCCCTTGCATTTTATTCTTTACTGCAATTTGCGGCAGAGTGTGAACCTCACTGTAGCAAGGTTGTTTTTCTTAGTTTGGGAGCCTAATAAGTGTGCTACATGTATGACATTGTTGGATATAACTTTAGCATCTTGACTGAACATTACTGGTGGCAGAGTTGTTATGGATTGTACAACCAGGCATAGCTGGGTGCAGACTTATTGTGGGTACCACAGAGAGGCAATACATGTAATACTTTTAAAATCTGCGTACATGGAAGGTGTTTGTTATTGTACTTTTGCAATAGAACTAGTGTTTTCAACACTTCTGTGCAGTGCTGTTGTCACTGACTTGCTTTGAGCAGCTGACTGGGCAAGTGTGCAATAGATGTGGTTAGGCTTGTGTAACATAACTGTGTGCAACGGGCATACATTGGTCAGGGTACTGTATGAATGCTGGTGACACTAAACCTTGCCAAGTCCATTCTACCTTTCAGCAGTGAGATGTGCTGTGACCGCTTAATACATAGCATTGGTGGCTACACTATATGTATACAGTACTCCTTATAAACTGCTGTTGCTGTCCTACACTTCTAAGTTGCGTGCCTAGCTTCTACCAGATACGACTTACACGTTTCATGTCTTTCTGAATCCTGCCCTCTGTTAAAGAAAAGTATGAACTTCAGATGAAAGTTTGGTAAGGTGGAACTTCTCCCTGTGACCTGACTTTGTAGCTTCTCATTTTTGAAATCACTTTTTCATGTAAGAAGCAAATAAGCAGGTACAAGTAAAATATTTTTAATGATGTTACTAATCTTTGAAATCCAGATCAGAACTGGCCTGCATAACGTCTTTGAGGCTTTTCCTTTGCTGTTATAGTGTGGAACTATGGGGGCACCTTTTTCCACCTTGAATAACTTGCTGTGAAGACCATTTTGATTATACAGTTATGAAAATAAATGCCATTTGGTATGCCGATTTGCTTCTGTAATGAAAAGCTGATGAATTAGATAAGATATCTAAGAAGTGTGTTACGTTGCAAAACCTTATTTACAGTACCTGCAGGTAAATACGAATGTTTGTTTTTTGCTGTGCATTTTATGCATCCTGACAAATCTTGCCACTTGTTAAATTATCCTGTCCAGGTTTGTGGGAGTCTGAAGTTCTTTAAAACCTAAGAAATATCACTTGCACAGATTCAAGCTTTGTAACTAAATCTAAGATTGCTCAATGCTGAGGGACATGTCTCTTATGGAAGTAAAAATTTTGCACATGCAGTTGTCTGTTACAGCTTTTACATTTGGCCAGTCTTATGATGGACACTTTCTTTGCTTTTTGTTTTACAGGCATTGACACTCAGAGCCTGGTAACATTTTCTCAATTAGTGTTTTTGTCAAAAAATTGTGCATGAAATCACAAATACAAATAAAGAAAAATACAAATGGAGCAATTAACTCTTAATTTTAGTCTGATGGATGATCTGATAGAGCCATGCATGAGACTTTGTTTTTTAATTCTTCTAATTCACTAATTACAAACTTTCAGCATATTGTGAATAAGTTTATCTTTTTGTATTTCTGTCCATGTTAAGTCCATAAAACTGTGTTTCAGAAAATGGACATGTTTGAGTGCCTTCGATGTTTTAAGGTCAGTGTAGGCAACCTTTTTCTTCAGTCTAAAAAAAGCCAATTTAAATCATCACTCATACCTACATTTATCTGCTCTTCAAATGTAATATGTATGCTCATTAAACTGACACCAGTTGTGTTCCATGAGCGTAATATGACAGCTGATGCACGTCTGTTTATTGGTAGGTAATCGCTAATGATGTTTGCCTACAGTGTTCTCCCTTCATCCATATATAGTACTTAATTACAGAAACAGAGCCAGTAAGAAAAGATGTAAAATAGGATTTAACCCGTGTCAGTGTTTATGATTAGATTACTTTTTGTTGGATTTTATTAACATAAGCGTTTGACTTTTAATTCTGAATTACTTATTGAGAACTTGTTGATTTGGTTTGCAGTTCAGACTATTTTGATTTCGTATTAGTTTGCAGCTTTTAAGAACTGTTTGTGCAGTTGTGTTGTCTTGCACACCAGTTAATGTCAGAACTGATGTTTGCCGGAGCATAACATTTCTGCTCTGCTTCATTCATTGACTTTTTTGACAAGATTTCTTTGTCATTTTCAAGAATTGCCACTTAAAATGCTCTGAATTTAACAACTGGAAACTTGATCATTTTGGTGTAAAAACTCAAAGGGATGTTTTTATATAATCCTGTAAAACAAGATTATCTCTGAAGGAAGATGAACCATTCCAAGAGTGCTCAACAAGACTACACTAAGAATGAGCTGCAGTTTATCCTTTCTGATATTAAAGACTTGGTTGTCAAAATAGGCAAACTCCTAGCTCTTTTCAGCCCCCTGTAATAAAGCCTGCTTTAGAGCGCTTTTTCGCTTGTATTCAACTCAGCACCGCTCCTCGTGGTGTCCTGCAGAGTTCTACAAGCAGCAGAGAGCAAAAGAGTGACTTTTTCCTGATTTAAGTATTTTTTCTGGCATTTTGATTTACTGCTTAGCGACTGCATTTTCTCCTGTTTATACAGCTCTGCATTCTGTTTAAAACTGTTTTTGTGTTTAACTGTTTTGCACTAGTTATTTGTTGCTTAATTTTACCTGTAGGCTAACGCACACAAGTGCGCTAGCCGTTTAAAAGCATTTATAGCATTTACTGTCTGTTTTTCCTCTGTTTTCTGCAAAAAAAAAAAATTTGTTTTCCTGCCTTACTGAACTAGAATAGTCCAGTCCCCAGAGTTTGCTGATCTCTGGGCTTTGGCTTGGTTCCTGTGCTATTCCATATCCTTATTTGGATAAAGGGAAGCTTCTTTGTTCACCAGTGGGAGTGGGGAGCACTGAGCAGCCTATTTGTCCCTAGAGCAGTGGTTCCAGCCCGAAACTTAGTCTGTTGGCCATTTTGGGTCAATTCCTAGCTCTCTTCAACCCCCTGCTATAAAGCCCGCTTTAGCGCGCTCTAGAATCCCCTTGAGTACCCATTTCCCTATAGGTCCCTTCTGACTCAGTTACACAGCAAACTTTTTCACTTTTTTAGCATGTCGAAGGGTCAGTTGCTAGCGTCCTCTCCTGTTCAGCTGGTGAATCTGGGCATCTTGAGGCAATGTTACAAATGCCTCATGTACACAGACGACCCACTCCTTTTCCCACAAAACACAAATACATGTGAGAGATGCAACTATATAGCCAAACTGGAGGCTGGGCTCTCAACTCAGGACTGGCAAGACCAGACAGGGGGAGAAGGAAACCACGCACACCACAAACCCAGTTTCACATAGAACTATCACAACTGCAAAACAAACACAAACACACAAAGACATACTCTGAGGCACTGATCAAAAATCTACCAAAACTACAGAGGCCTCCAAAGCAGACACCCAAGCAACTGCCACCTCAACACATAAGGTAGTTCTCAAAGTCAGTGTGCTAAACAGCCCTTAAGGCCAAACACAATGCCAGAGACATAGGTGACTCCATAGTCAGACACACTGACGTCCCACTCACCAGACTGAACAAGGAAAAGATCACAGTAAGCTGCCTGTCAGGCGCTAGAATCCGCCACATAACACAAGCACTCAGGTCACTCCACAGCAAGTACAAGTATGACTCAGTCATTGTCCATGCCGGTGTGAACGACCTGATACGTACCTCCCTGGACTACATGAAAAGAGACATAGAGGAGCTCTCAGATTATGTAGCCCAGGCCGGTATGACCCTGACCCTGAGCAGTATCCTACCCTCACCAAGAATGATGCCACAATACAGAGACAAAATGATCAGCTTTAATAATTGGCTTAATTACTGGTGTCATTCTAAGGGGATCCAATGTCTGTCTGCCTGGGATGACATGCTTGACAAGCCACGCTGCGCAAGGGACGGCTTGCACCTGTCACCCTGGGCTTCCGGATATTGGCAAAGGCTCTTGCCACCCCATAGTGCCTTTTTAGGCAAGGCTCAAATGATAAACCTACCACCCTAGAAAACAAAATGGAGAAAAACTAAGGGTAATACTGCTCAATGCCAGAAGTCTAAACCTCAAGATGCACCCTCGAAGCCCTCCTCAGTATGGAGAACATCGATGTCTGTGCTGTGACTGAAACCTGGTTCAAGGCTCCTGAGAGCACCCCATCACGATCAGGTTATACCTCCTATCATGCGTTCTGGCCCCGAAATCCGGACCGAACCACAAAAGGAGGGAGAGTATCCATATTCATAAAGGATACCCACACCTCCAGGTTAGTGGCAACGCACAAAGCATCTGAGACCATCCAGGTGCAATTAACCATAGGTAAAACTGCCCTACAGTTTGTAGCATGCTACAGACCACCTTCACAAACTCAGGAAACCCACACAGCCTTCCTGAAGACACTGGAGAGTATGAATGTCTCTCCAAACACCATCATATTGGGTGACTTTAACTACCCAAACATAGACTGGGAACATTACTCAAGCCCCAACACCCTAGCCCAAAGGTTCCTGGAGTTCATAAACTCAAATGCTATGGAACAACTAGTCACCATTCCCACAAGAGGAGAAAATATACTAGACCTGATCATCACAAACATGGGGACAAAATGCTCCACACTGGAAGTATATCCCTCATTGGTGAGATCAGACCATAAATTAATCTCATTGGAGATCCACATCCCGCCCCACCCCAGCAAAAGACCACAGTGAAGAACTTCTCAAAAGCAAACTTCACACTTCTTAAGACTGGAGTGGTATCCTTCAAGGCCCCTGAGCCAGTAGAAACCACAACCCACGCTGCTGAAACAATTACAAATGCCTTCTACGAGCACCTCCAGGAATGTATGGATCAAGCAATCCCTAATAAAATCAAGACCCTTTCCACCAAAGGCAGGCACCCGGTCTGGTGGACCCCAGCCATAAACAAACTCTACAACAAGAGGAGAAAGCTACTACATGACAGAGCAAAATCCCTAAAAGGGAAGGCATCTCTGATCAATACCAGCAAAAAACTACGATCACTCATAAAATCATCCAAGGCCAACTTTGAGAGAAAAATCACTAATGACACAAGACAATCATAAGGCCTTCTTTAGCTATGTTAGAAACCTGGGTGGAAACTCCCAGATATGCTCAGAATTAGTCCAAAATGATAAAAAAAAATCACTGAACCCACAGGCATTGCCAACATACTGGCAGACAGGTTCAGTGCAAATTTCTCCCTCCTCCCCCAAAAGGAGAAATATCTATCCCACCAGAGTCTAGCCTCCCAAACATCTCAGATGCCCAGGTGAGAGCTGCTTTCTCTAAAGCAAAAAACACAGCATCAATGGGACCGGACTGTGTCCCCGGCTGTGTGCTACACGAACTCAATGAGGAACTAAACCCACACATAAGGTTGCTGTTTAATCTTAGCCTTACTACAGGATACATACAGGATACATACCCAAAGAATGGTGTATGGCAACTGTGGTCCCACTCCACAAAGGCGGTGCTTCTACGGACCCTTGAAATTACCGCCCCATAAGCTTGACGAGCCTTGTCTGCAAAGCTATGGAGAGGATCATAATGGAACTCATAAATAAAGACATTGGGGACCTACAGACACTGGATCCTACCCAATTTGGCTTTGTCAAGGGCAGATCCTGCCTCTTGAACTTGGTCGACTTTTTCGAAACTGTCACTAAGGCCATTGATGAGGGTAAGGCAGTTCACACAGCCTACCTTGACATAGCAAAAGCGTTCGACACAATACCCCACTCGGGCATCATAGAAAAGCTCACCAGCTTAAATGTAAACCCATATGTCACAAGATGGGTTGCAAACTGGCTCAAGGACAGAACACACAGGGTTAGAGTTGCTGGTGCCATGTCAGACTCTAAGCCGGTCACGAGCGGTGTCCCACAGGGCTCATTCCTGGGCCCCCTCTTGTTCGGCATTTATTTTTCTGAAGTGCAGGCAAACATAGGGGGATTGTGGCTGACAAAATTTGCAGATGACTGCAAACTGGGCACCATAATTGACACTCCATCAGACCCAGACATCCTCCAGAGAGGTCTCATAGAAATTGATAACTGGTGCCAGAGCCATGGCCTTAAGCTAAATGACAACTGTATAGTCCTACCCTTTGGGAAAAACAAGGTAACCCCTAATTACCACATAGGTGGTACCACCTATCAGGGACCTGGGGACCCAAGTTGACAGTAACCTCTCCAGATCAGGAGAGGTCATTGTACCCCTGTACTCTTCACTTATGATTGAGTACAACGTCCCAATCGGAATGTACCTTACCCGACACCTGCAGCAGTGGACCCAAAAAGTTCCTCACCAAAAGGATAAAGGGGCTCAAACATTTGTCATACGATGCCCGACTGAAGAAACTCCAGCTCTATTCAGTTGCATACCGTCTGCTCAGAGGTGATCTGTGCCTGACATACAAGGCCATGTCCAACCCGGAATTAATGGACATGCTCCACCTCAAAAAATCCAAATCCACAAGAGCAAGAGACTTAAACCTCAACACGGATATAAATAGGACGTGCTGGAGGGACAGATTCATCACCCAGAGACTCCCTACACTATGGAACAGAATCCCAGTCCATGTGAGGCAGAGCCCCTCACTGACTCTGTTCAAGAGAAATCTTGACGAGTGGATGGGAGATCGTAGGTTTACCCCGGGAATCATCTCTGTGTCACTGCTGGACAGAGGCACAGCAAACTAATGGGTATAGTATTCTCATCCTAAGGGGTGGTGAACGCCACACACACTCTGGCTAGGCTTATAAATGCCCTAGGGCAGATAGCCTAGTATGAACCTATGAACCCAAGTGGCCAAAATAGAGGACTGCACCAAACAAATTGAATTGTGACATTCTTAAACAGAAAATCCAGATGGCAACAATAGAAGACTGTTATCGGAGAGAGAACACTACTGAATTTTTACTACAACCAAACTTACTGAGCAAATAGATCTGGAAAAGGACCAGAAGAAATAACATCAGAATCTACGGGGTCCCCAAACAAATGGAAAGGAAAAATATGGATTCCTAAAATATTAAATCTGCCAGAAGCCTCATCTTTCGTAGCTACAATACCTTCAAACAGAGAACATTCAGCCAAGCTACATCATTGTAAAGCTTTCTTTTTTTCTCTCCAATCAATACAGAGGACCTTGTACTGAAAACTGCCTGGTCTCTCACCTCTAAAAATCAAGACTCTGAAATCAGATTTTTCTGTTTTATTGAAAAAAGCCTGCATTCCTCTTAAAATCTTTGAAAATAAGCTGGCATCAAAACTCTTATCTTCCAAGTTAAGACTCTCTCTTACATAAGGAAGGAAGTGACTTTTGGTTGTAGATTTCACATGTGTTATTTATTTTATAACTGGTGTTTTAACTGATATGCAGGCGGCCACAGTGGTGCAGTGGTTAGCATTGCCTCCTCACAGCGAGGTTCTCCGGTTCGATCCTCTGCTGGGGTGCCTTCTGTGCGGAGTCTGCATGTCCTCCTGTGGTCACATGGGTTTCCTCCGGGTGCTCCGGTTTCCTCCTACATCCCAAAGACATGCTGCAAGTGGATTGGACACTCTAAATTGCCCCTAGGTGTGAGTGCATGTGTGTGTGCCTTCTGTGGAAGGTTTGGCACCGAGCTGGCAACTCGACACTGTAAAACTCCACTGCCAGTCATGAGCGGACAGGTGATCCGCTGTGGCGACCCCTAACCAGGAAAAAGCCAAAAGAAGAAGTTATAACTGATATGCATAAGTCTAACAAACCTGAAATATGTATTTCTAAACTGCTGAATTGATGGCATGTTTAGAAATTGATTTTTAGTTTTTGATTTACAACTATTTCCAGATGTCACTTTGTAGTTCAGATCCTGAGGTCTTGCAAAACTGTATAATATCTGGGCTCATCTGAATTGAAGTCTGGGGAGATTCTCAATTTTTAAAGGAACGTGACATTTTCAATAACTTTTTTATGTTTTGAGGTTTCTATTTGGCTCCAACTTCGGAATTTTTAATTCACAGTTCAGATCAAAATTTCCTCCATTTGTAATTGTGATTTGGCCATATTTTACTATGTCAGTTGAAATTACCTTAATCTGCTGCATCCTTTTTTACTTTCTACTTCACAAGTGGTGACCCTGCTGTCCATTTAATTCAGCATTATTTATACAGTCAGGAGGCTTTACTTGAAGTTTAGAAAGAATATTCTACGACAGCTGATCATAATGAAATTGAAGTGAACTGGCATTTGAGGTCACTCTTAAAATTGCTGTGCATTTCTATTTCCATGTTTTAATCTTTAGTGGCACTAAAGATCTTGCCACTCTTTCATATAAAATAAAAGTGAAAAAAATACTATGCAAAATTTGCTTGGATTAGAAGCACAGCAAATGGTGAAACATCACCTTGGCCAGAACAAGACCCTTTAATTTTTTTAGGCCCCCACCACCTAGCATCTTTACATGGACAAACTTGCACATTGGAACCTGGTTGGAATCCGAAAGTTGGATTATTATTGGAATCCGAAAGTTGGATTCATTATTTTAATGAAAAGGGTGACTTGACTACAAACAAATGGTGATAGTAAAGAGAACAAGTGAAGCAAGTTGTTGCAGTACATAAAACGCTCATTAATTTAGGTTTGTTTGATAGAATAGTGGTCTCTCTCACTGCAAATCCATTCATTCATCCTTGGCCAAAAGCAAGTACAGGCAACTGCACTTGGTTTATGTATAATATAATGTGTGCATAATATATTTTATAAATATTTAAAATACTGTATATGACAACCTGGCACAAGTGTGGAGTTCTGTGCACCATCTCCATAAAATTACTCTGGTGGCTTTAACAGCCACTCATGGTAAATACACACACACACACACACACACACACACACACACACACAAATACTTTCCCCTCTTATCCCTCTCTTGGGAGGGGGGGGTAAAATTTAAAATCCTTTTGGTGTAGCCATTAAACACTTCCACTATCATCCCTATTAATTTGCTGTGAGATGATCTTGAATTTTGACCTGCATAAACAAACTGCATAAAAAAAAATCACCAAACACTGGATGTTGGCAAAAACTTTCTCACCTCCACAGCTAAAACTGCACTTGTCCTCCCCTCGCCATGTTATATGCTCCTAGCCTTGCTACCCTCCAGGCATCAGAAACCTCAAACTTGAACAATGTCATAATAAAGTATCTAAATTTGCCGCAAATGCCCCTTTAGGAACCCACCACTGCATAGCACTAGAATGCTTAAATTGGTTAGAATTGCCAATCCATTAACACATACAAAGCCTCTTGCCACCTATAAAGTTATCCGGCATACCATTCTACACAACTATGTTCACAATAGGTCATAATCCTATGACCAAAAACTTCTCTATCCACAAATCCTCAAATCTGCTGGGCATGGTCTGTACTTATGCCATGTTGCTAAGGCCTGAAACCCCTTACCTGTATCCATAATGTCAGTACCATCCCTCCAGTCCTTTAAAACCACTCAGACTTGCTGTCCAAAAATGTATCCCTAAATGTTAACAAGATCCTTTTCACACTTTACGCCTCCTTACTTCCATACTTCAGTTTCTCTCCGCTGACTTTCAAAATGAGCTGTAACCCTGTTTTTCCTTTCACTTCATATTTCACTTCTGTTTGTATTAAACTAACCTACCTTTAATTTCTCTGTAGATGGGTTACAGTTTTTCCGAATATTAAATCGTTGTCCTACACGTATCTATTCTTAACCAATGTTTTCACATTCTAATTTGGTAGAATTTTAAACTGTAGATGTACAGTACAGTCTAAAAGACAATAGCGTTTTTGTAATACTGTGGAGCTTTTCTTCCTGGGCCTCAGCTGAAAGTGACACTTACCCAGTCAGACGTGTGTGTGTTTGTGGTCATCTTGTCCTAGAGCACACTGCACTAATCTGTGGCTGCTTCTCAAGAGCTTCCATTGACTATCTGTGCCGCAGCCCCTTGGTCAGACTCCTACCTTTGTTACACATTACAAAGTAGACATTGTCTCCAGAATCAGAGCTTCCTTTGGTTTAACAGTGCTCTGGCATGTCCTTCCTTGAGGGCCTCCCAAAAGTAATGTAGCTGGGGACTGTGACCCAGTTGTGAGGAAGAATGAAAAGGACATCATCAGATTTGGACATTATTTACTTGCCATGACTTGGCAGTTTTGTTGTCCATTTTCATTCTTCATCACCTTCCCTACCAACCCCCTCCACAGTTTTTTTAATAAGTTTGCTGCCTTAGCTCTGTTTTTTTAATAACAGTTTGCTGCCTTAGCTCCTACTGTATCTGCGGAGCTGGGGATGGGACAGAGCATTATGGACAGAGGGAAGAGCTTGAGATTCAGATCCTAAGTCTTGCAAAGACTACCAAGTTGGATCAGAGGATAGGATCCTAGACCCATTTGTGAGGAAGAATGAAAATGGCCAACACAGATGCCAAGTTATGCTAAGTACATAACTTCTAATTACTCTAGCAAGGGCTGATTTTGGGGGTACAGTGCAGGGTACTAGCTGCAGTGGTTGGACATACTAGATTGTCTAATTCTGTATGGTAGTTGTAGGTATATATAAGCATTTGCTTTATCCCACAAACCAGCCAGAGATCTCTGTTTGGTATCTCCTTGGTAAGGATTAGCATCTGGAATACTTTTTTCTTATGGGATGATTGTAGGGCATACAGAGATTTGTGTTTAATCTTCTTCCACACCCACATTGGTTGACCTGTCAGAGCTATCCCAAGTTCAGATATGCCCTTTGGGATGGCAGAAGTAATCATCTGACAGATTTAGTATCGTAGGTAAAGACTTTCTAATCATGGCATACTCCTGATAGCTGAATACACTTCATTTGTTCATGTTTCGTAATTCTAAATTATTATCTTTGGGCTTTGGTACAGAGGGCTGAAGCTGTGAGATGGAGTTCTGTGGTATGTGGTTTGATTTCCTCAGCCCTGATATATCTACTGTGTGACCTTGTGCAAATCCCCTAGACAGCACTTGGGGCAACTGGGAATTTGGACTAGGCTTCTCAGTGATCCCCTGGATTACAAGCCTACTACCTATGAAACTATGAACGTGAAGGTTTGGACAGAACGTGGTGCCTTAAGACAGAGTTGTGGATGATTCTTTATTGAGCTGCTGTCTGTGCATCCCAAGAAGTCCCCATATATTTAATAAAAAAAGTATCCTTGGAGATGTAAAAGTGACATAACTAAATATCGGTGCATTCTTCACATGCATCTGATTTTTGTATTGCTGGGATCCTGTTTGTACTTTCAAAAGGTTCCCACCTGACTGCACTGAGGATTCTGCAAACAAAGGGGAAAAGGCTTTTTTTTTTTCTTCCGTTTTTTGTAAACAGTAAATGGATCCCAGTTCTCTTCCTTCCTTCCATTCTGAAACGTACATCTTTGATTACTCGGGGATTTGGGGTGAGGTTTGTCATTGGCATTAACTTTGAAAAACATCTCAAACCTGTCAAACACTTTTTTTACATTCCAGCAAAACAGACCAGCTGTAAGACTCTAGAAATAGTTTCAAACTGTGGCACATTCTGGTGCCAGAGCAATCTTTTTCCAATTATAAGTGATCCTGCTGTGAATGGATCAGTCTATACACTATACCATCAAGGCACCAGGCCTATATTGCCATAAAAAGTTTAACATTCAATTTCTGTAATACTAATGGGATAGTAAATGGCCATTTCCCAGGCTTGAGGGGAGCTACTTGTCTGGTACTGTATGTCAGGACCACAGCAAGAGTTGCCTATTCCCAAAAGACTTAGTGCCAGAAAAAGGAATACGAGCTCACTAGGCTGTTCTTCCACAAACCCTTTTATTCCCAGAAGGGTTTCATTACAAATTACTGTTGCAGAGAAGTTTAGGTTACATTGTATAAGAGAGCCTGTATTGACGCCAATTCTGATGGGTTTCACATTAAAATAAATACTCTGCTAGTTAGAGGAAGCTGTTCTGAAGTGTAGAAGGAGACCGAACCTTAAGAAGGTTATTGAAGCAGTTTAGCCAGGTCTGTCAACATTTGAAGCCTTTGGGGACCTACAGGATACAAAATTAAACATGGCACCGAGATAGCAGATGGACATAATCAATTTATTTGGTGCATTTCTGCCGTTTGGGCATGCTCCTTGTACTATATGGAAACAATGTTTCCTTTTAGTCCTGTCACCGTGATCACAGTGACAAGAGTTGTGCTTCAGGATGTTTTGTCAGGAAGTGTAACCCAAAAAAAAATAGGTAGGTAAGAGAAATGCAGCCGCCTCCCAATCTATGCCAAATTCCATATTTTCACAACTGTAGTGGCAATTGTTCACACAATGTAAATTCAATGCCATTCTAATAAATTGCAGTCAAGAGAAAGCACACTAAAGCCAATGGCATGAACTACACTCGTTAGAGGGGAGGATTAGAATCTAGGTTTTATGTAGTCAAGTTTTTTTTTCCTCTTACTGACCTAAAGCTTCATAACCACAGCTCCCCTACAGTTCATTATTGGCTTAACTCAGCTTTGAGCATATGGCGGGACCTTACTTTTCCTGTCGGAGCTTCTGCATGGTATAATGTAGAAATTCTGGACACTGAATTATGGGAATTTAAAGCTCCACACAATCATTAATCCTAATGTCCATAAGCTTTTTTTTTTTTCTACCATTTCCAAAGCACTTTTTTTTAGATTTACTCCCCTGCCTGGTGTTGGCAGTATTCCCGTTTATGTCTAGTTGAATTTTGCATGTCAGCTGTTTTGCTGGTTTATCCACTCTCAAAACAATTCAAAGCACAAGTTGATGACTAGTTATGTCACACAACTAAAGCCCTCCACCTTGACTTCCTTAAAACATAAACCAAACAATCAAAAGCATGCAAACTTCTATGGAAGTTCACTTTACTACTTTTAGTAAAGTAATACTAAAGTGTGTGTGCATACATGTGGAAATATGGCCTGCTTCCAGCATTGATGCTCGTGCAGGCCTCCCATTTACCTGTCTCAACTTTTAGCAGCATACTTAACATGCCAGATCGTATTACCTGACCTCGCACACTAATCACATGCCTGTGCCTATGTAAGTCCATACTCGAGCTTTCATTTGCAAGGGTTGGAACTTGCACCCATAAGGAGTCTGATGACCTGAAGTTGACTGATAAGAGCAAGTGACTTTCCTCCGTCCTTGTAGCTGTCTCATGCATATCTTTTCTTTCTTTAAAAGTTTTTGATTTCTAATACTGTGACAGGAATGGTGTCCATGCATGAGTCTGGGCACAGTTAATGTTCTCAAAATTAGTATTGCTTCAGTCTCTTACTCCTGCCAAGAGTGTGCTTCTTGGCATCTGTGCTTGAAAAATTGATTTTATAATTGACTTGTTCCAAATACTGTCAGAACTATCTGGGAGCTTTTATTCTGTATTGCTGTGCTTTCTACTTTCATATTCTGGTATTTTATAACTTTAGTACACTAAGACATTTATAATTGGTGTAGCTATTTTAATGATTCTATATTTGTATTTTTCTTTTTGTTCGACTTCAATGTTTGGTATTGTTTCTGCTTTTGTAACCTTTTTCTAAGAACAAGTGTGATCAGAACTTCACTGTACCTAATTCTTTGTAAAGTTTAGTAACATGTACATATATTTCGTAAGTCATGTGTATGACATTTTGGTGGTGTCCATACCAATTTATTGACTATAGACCTTCAGGTTTCTTTCCATTTCTCTGTTATGCTGCATCATTGTACAATGATGCAATCCCTTTGGGGGTTGGAGAGCTTGGTGCTGGAACCTTGAGGTGTTGCACTGAGATTAAAAGTATATATGTTTTGCATGCCACTGTAAATTGAATTCGGAGTATGTACAGAGTTAAATATGCAGATGTCTGTATTGCCATCTCTTTAGTTATATTTCGTCTACTTTGAAAATCCGAGCCTTCTACTTTCAAAGACTGGAGAATAGGCTTTTGAACCTGCTCATCTGTCTGCCCATCTGTCATTTTAGTGTATTAGTATAATGTGGCATCATGCATGGTACTCTGAACCTTTACGGACTGGCCAGCTTCACTCTTTTTGGAAATGCTAACATTAAACATCTCTTAAGTTTAGGTCTCCTTAAGTGCTGCTTGACGATTTAACACTTTTTGTTTCTTGGTAATAATTACATTGGCATGTTGTGCTTCTCTGTATAATGTGACTTGTTTGCTTCTGATTATGTGCATGCATATATTCCTAGCTTGTTTCAAATTCAGACTTATGAAGATGTTTTTACATTGTCTCCATTTTTAGAAATTGTCAGTGATAACTAATCAGTAGTTTACGGTCTGCTAAATCACAATTGTAACACTTTCCCCCCGTGATTTTGATTTCTAGTTCTCTACTAGAAGTTTTTTTTCTTTTTAGTTGACTACTTCAACAGACTTATTTCAAATACATTTCAGTTACTATCTGTGATAACATGAGCCATTCTTTCCTATGACTTGCTTTTGTGAATGTGACTAGAGTTTAATGTGGCTTCTGGTACCATCTTGCATCTGACATATTTTCCATATGCTAGATTGATGGGGACTCATTGCCCTTGAGCTCAGATTAGACATTTAAACTTCAGCTGTGAAAAGCTTACAGTAGTCCATGCTTGTTGGAATGACTCTAGGCGTATGACTGATGCAGTTTGTGTGTTTTTTCACCACTGTCTTCTATCTCAAACTTGCTAGAACTGTTTATAGTTCTTGTTTTTCCCATTCTGTTGCTGCTGTTACCTCCTCCATGAGTAAATGTACTAATAGCACTTGCTGGAAAATAGCACTCAAAACCTTTTTTCATGCTAAAGGCACGTGTAGTCTCTGTAAGTAGAGGCTTCCTTTCATTTGTATCAAGCATCTGCATTAAATATGCCATGCACAACTTAATTTGGATTTTACATAAGCTTCTACATTGTGTCTCCTAACTTATTAGGACACTGTCAGTTCAGAATCTGAAGGAAAGGAAGAAAAGGTTACTGGATGGGACCATGAAATATTGAACTTAATTTAGTCCACATGTTTTTTGGTATATAGTTTACTTATATTAAATCACTTTTGCTGTTAAGTTTCCATGTCCTCATTACAATACATTGTGCCACCATTTGTGATTTAAGGCAGTGAAACTGCAGTATTCCATTAATACGGAAGTGTCTTGCTACCATCCCAAATGTTGCTTTACCTGCCATGCAGTCTGGGCTTTGAACCTGAATTCAAAGCAGTCTGGGCTTTGCACCTGAATTAAAAGGCATAGACATTTTGAGCGGCAACAGTATACTACAGTTCAAACTTAATTATGGAACAGTATTTCACATGTTGCAATAAAATATTGTTAGTCTTATGAACTCTTGTTTCTTTCTTTTCAGCACTTTGTGGGTGGAAATGCTGCTTTGATTGGCCAGAAGTTAGCCAGAAACCCAAACCTGACGGTGAGTTCACATATGATCTTGTCTGTTATTGAATAGCATTGGCCACATCAGAAAGATGGTGTACAACTAGAGTGAAATACTAATATATGAGATGGTAAACTGGTGATTCTAATGGACAAATTTGTAGTAGGAAACTCCATTGCTAGCTGCTTTGTGTTGTGTCCATGGTAAGAGTAATCTATTTAAGATATAGACAAACTAGCTCTGCATTGCAGAGGTCGTAGTTGTGGAGTAGAACTTTGGTAAGCTTGCTGTCCTTACAGAGATCACTCTGATTTGATTTTGTTGCATGCCAAAGCTATAGGGTTACCTCCTGTCCCACTTTGTGAGGGACAGTCCCTCTTTGGGCAGTTGTGTCCTGCAAAAAATGTGAAAAAATGGCAAATGTCCTGAAATTTTAGGACAAAATTATTTTCTATATTTTATGTAATAGTTGCATAAAACAGTTATTCTGTATCTGAAACACCTAAATGTTATAAGAAACAGAATAAGGAACTAAAATGCTACAAGAATAAACTTTTATTCAGGCAAAAATCTGAAGTTCTGTCCTTTGTACTGGCCGTGGGTATGTTTTGCCCTGCAAAATTTCATGTTTGTAGCACAAATGTCCCACTTTGGGCATTTGGAAAGGTGGCAACCCTACAAAGCTATGTTTCATTAGGAGTTGATGTCTGAACCTGGGGGCTGTTTAAAGGAAAATATGAATAAACTCCTCAAAAGTAGCTGTATTTAGAAAAGAACAGTTGTAGTTAGTGTAGGAACTACAACAGAGTTCATTTAAAAGATTATATTCTGGCAGTATTTTTATTTTAACATTAGAAAGGCAGTTTTACAGACTAGCATTTATGTTTATGGTAAAATCCTGAAGTAATGTGTTGAAATTTACACACACAGGACATGCATATTACCTTGTGTGATTTCTTTTCAGGGTACATTTTCCGTTTTCTGTTTTATCTATTATATTGTGAGTAAATGACAAGATTTTGACAAGATTATACATTTGTGTATCTTGGTATGTGTAAAAATGAAAATGAGATTTTAATATTTGACATCTGACATTTTAAAATGTTTGAAGTGACACTGAATTTTTGAATAAAAATATGAATCTTGAATAATCTTATTGTATTCTGCTAGCAACTTTGGATTAATTACATGTTTTAGAGGGTGAAGTTGTTAAATGTTGGTAAGCAAGTTATTTTATGTGACTATGTAATGTATACCTGTCTCTCTAAATAGATTTTTGTATTTATATTTGTGTTGCCGATTAGAGACTTGCTGAGAGACTTATACCAGACATCTTCGTTTAGATGTATAATTAAATGTATTGTATAGGAACATTTTTCTGATGCATCCAAGTACTGTTGAAAGGTTTATCCTGACATGACAGTTTTACTTCCTTTTCTTACATTTCTTTATGTACAAAGGTCTGACACCTGACTATTCCATCTGCCTGGTAAGAGTACATAACAAAATCCTACTGTGCTGTGTTTAGTTTGTGCATTGCTTCCTGCCTGCTTCTCAAATGAGAGATTGCTTTCAGTATACCTGCTAGAACAGCTAGTACAAAATGCAAAGCTGTAATCAAAGCCAGGTGGCTAAAAAGAAACCAACAAAACTTTTAATTTTGTTAGTAAAAATTTAAAAAAAAAAAGATTAAAAGAATACAACATTGCCTTATGAAATATCTGAAACTCTGTAGTCTTTTGAGCTACGATTAGATCTGATCTACTTTGATCTTTGTTTATTTGCATAGCAAATGGTTCCTCAAATACATGGTTAAAGAAGCCACGCTTTCATCAAAAGATAAATAAGACTGTGTTAATTTGATATATTCATTTCCCAGCATATTCCTAATCTGTGAATTTCCACTACATGTCAACAAGAATGGCGCTTTCTCTTTATATTAAACTCTGATAACTGGGTAGGCAACTCAGATTCTTCACTGGTCTCTCTTGTGCTGCCCTCCAGAGGCTGGCCAGGACCTCTGAATATGGCTTTTTAGCAAGGCATGAAATGGTCTGTAGACTGGTTTCCCAGTGAATCTGTGAAAGATTCAGATGTCACCCCATGGTGATGCCCATTACAGGGACAAACAGGATTCTTTCGATGGAAATATTTGGCCAGCAGGGAAAAGCATATGGGGGGGAAAAAAGTATATTTACAAGGTTTTATCTTGATAAAACCTGAATTCCAAAGTTACTGAGTTGTAATTTAGTAACAACATTTTTAGGAGCAGTGTCACACTAAGAACAATGTTATTGTCCTTAATTGCTCAACTTTTCATAAATTTGTACAAATTAAAGGTTGTACAGAAATAGGGATCACTTAAGTCAGAAGCTGTGGTGCCCAAAACTGTCAAAAATCGCGGCTGACCACTGCCTGGGGAATAGTCTACAGGTAAGAGCTGAATTAATGTAATGGAGATTATCTAAGTGGATCTGTAGTTAACTTTTTCCCAAAAAGTGGTTATTTTGGGACCGGGGAAGTTTTATTTGGAAATGCAGTGTGTATGTAAAACAAGTAGATTACATGATAGGTGTCATAAGCCAGAAAGTGGTTATTTTGTGGAAGTTGCAGTTTGTGTATTAAAGTAATTAACCACTTATGTTTGACCCCATTTAAATGATTGTTTTCGGGGTTTTGTGAAATGAAGCAAAGCAGAAGACCTTGTATTGGGCAGAATGTCTTTCACCTGCTCAAGTCCAACCTTATTGCCAACTGTTTGTGTATGAAAACGAGCTAATTACTTGTACGAAAATGAGCTAATTACTTCATCACAGTTAATTTATCTGAATTGCTGCAGATACCATATGTGAAACGTTTGGGTAGTATGCAGTAGTGGTAGAGGTCACTTAAAGGAGTACCGCACCCACATACTCAAAAAACATGTTTAAAACATCATGGCATGTTTCCTACACTTTAACAGCACTCTGGGATTATTTACAGGATTTTAAATATTTTTATATGTAATTCCAGACTTTGACCACCTGGAGGCTGGCATATTGACGTGGTTTGGATAAATCAGGTTGCCATCCAGTATCCCAGAAATCATTGTTTGACTCAAAAATGTTACATCATGCAGGCCTCCGTTTGCCTAAAGTTCCTATCATTTCATAGATGTTGCATGTGTACAAAGTACTGAGTAAAAATAGAACAGTACAACATTCCCTGCTGCTGGATGACTACTTAAAACAGAATCAGTGCAAATGCCACAGAACATACTCAAAGTGCTGTTTACTGCTGCCTTTTTTTTTCTAATTTAGTTTAAATGGCACAAATTTGTGAGACAATGAATTCCAGTTCATTTACTTCTCCCCTCCCCAACAACACTTAGCTTCACTAGCTGTCAAAGTCCTGAGGGTAATTTGACCTGGTAATTCCACTAATTGGCAGATCTCAACAGGGTGCTTGACTCATGTAATTTAATCTTTGCTCTTTTTTTTTTAGTTAGGGGATTTTTTTCTTTTAGTATAACCATGGCCTTACTTGACTGCAATCGCATCTAGTAAGGCCTTGCACCAAGGAGCTAAAGAATAAAACATTTATACTATTAACCAGTTTAGATCTTTATTGATTTAAGTGTTAAGGTATCACTTCATGCTTCCACCTTGTTAAAAATTGAGATTTACATGTGCAAAGTGTGTTGGTATGCAGTGTTTGCCTTCATATGTTTTTACTCCACTGGTTGGTTTGCAAAAAAAAAAAACTTGCAGTGTCCCTGGATTTGTCTTTGTACATACAAACCACATTGCTATATTTTCCCCTTCCTTTTTCTTGTGTCCAGAAGTCACTTATAACAAAGTACATTTTTTATTGATTTTTTTTTTAAATAAAGGACATCAAGGTTAACTTACCTTGAATCAGATAATGGATGCCACTGCAAAGAATCACTGTTGAAATATTTGTGCATGGACAAAATCCCTTACTAAATCTATTTGCCAGCCTCCAGTTCAATTGGTGCTATGGCTTAATATATTGGTGTGTTTGCTCATGCCTTTAAATATCTCCACCATTACATACCAGTTTTGCAGTGTAGTAACCACCCGGCATGCCCATACACCTTTAGCCATCAATATGCAGCTACTCCTGTTCATGTGAGTATGTGAATTCATTTTCAGACATAAGGTGTGGAAGCTGCACTGAATAATTCTAGGTGCTTGTTCAGGTTTCACATGGTGCTTGCTTAGAGCTACTCATGTTAAGCCACTATGAATATGGTGCACTGCCACCTCTGATACCAGGGTAATGTTTTGATCTTTCTATTCCCACACTGCACACTAGCAGTATCTAGTGCAAATACAACAGAGAAGTATGCAAGCGATACACCACCTAAGCATCATTTGTCGTGCAGAATGTACAAGTATGCATACCAAATTTCTGTGTTTCCAAACATAATTGTTATTACACTACTACTGAATAAAATGAACAGCACTCTGGTTGGGGGAAGGACAAGGGAGCCATGACATCACAGAATGGGTGGGTCTTTTTATTTTAGTTGAATCAGATGACTGCTGTGGTGATGTCACTTTGGGAGAGGGAACTGATTAAATTAAAAAAAAAAAGTACCTACACTGCCTGGCCTCGATGATGTTAGTAATTGGGCGACTCCAGCAAGCTTTATTCAAATGTGAGAGAATCATTTTGTAAGTGAAACCATCACAGTATGAGAAGGTAGGCTTCGGTTACATAAGTAAGGGGAATTATAAAAATTGTAAATGCTTTATTGTTGCTTTACAGAGGGCAATGTAAATAGGGAGGAAAAGGGCCGTGAAGTTATGGAATACATTAGAGAAACCTGTTGTACTCTAAGCATTTTTGTTTGAAGGAAACTCCCTTCTCTGAGGTACAGTAACATCCATTAAAGCTGATTGTTTTAGGTAAAGGTGTGCAGGGAGACTGCCTTTTGTATGGCAGTGTACTTGAGTTACTCTCCATGAAAAAAAAATAACTACATTCCATTTTTATTCAGCTTTTTCTCAAATTGAGCAAGAATAAAGTCCTGTCATTTGCAGTCACAACCTAGGATCAACTAGTTTATTTATCTGGGCAAATTTAGTTTCACCTGCTTTTGCTGAAATGTCATTGCTATGGTGAGAGTTTAGTCTGTATGAGAAAGCTGAAGTATTTTCCAGAGAAATCTAACCGCGAAAGCTTTTAGTTCTAGGCAGTTATTTTTACTTTGTCACAAAATAGGTGTTCTGTATTAGCACAAAATACTTCTGGTATTTTCATTTCTATTATATAAAAATAATTTGAAGCTAGTACTTCAGCTTAAAAGTCCATCAGTCAAAATGACCCCTTTCAGGGAAGGCTTGGGGAGAAACGTTCCAATGCAAGATAAGTACATTATGGTGCAAGTTGCTAGAATTTTATGCAGAACTACAAAGTTATACAGCAGTAGAAGACGAGCCTTTTTGTACAGCATATTTTTAACGGCCACAACATGGATTATATAATAGAAGGCAGCACTGATCATAGTTGCAGATAAGGTGGAAAATAGATAAAAAAAAATAAAAAACTGAGAAAATAGATCAGTGAAGTTCTAGTTCTAGCACTGGTGATTACTGAGCTAGAAATGAAGACTAAAGTAAAAAAAAAATGCTTGGTTCTTAATTATATTCATATTCTGTTCTGCATGGTTGTTATCTTTAAGGATCTGCATCCAGAATCCCAGCATCCAGAATCCCACTGTGTTTCTTACTTCCCCTCTGCTTAATCATCCCTCAAATCAGGTAATCCTAAACACCTTGTTCTAGTGGAAGGATTTACCTATCCAACTTAAATCTTGCCTTCTTCCTTTCCCAGGTAAATTCCTTTTACTCTCTAATTGTCTGCAACTTCTGTGGTTGATAAAAATATACCTGACCTGTATATAAAATTAAAGGGGTTAAAAACCTTCACTGCTTGCACCTTAATAGCCATATCCATAAAAGTCTGTTTTCATCTTGTGTAGTCTCTTCCCCCATATTCTTGGCTGCTATAACAGAAGCCTTTTTAATCCGTACACCTAAATACTTCATCTTATGCCCCTGTAAATATGGGTATTGCTGAAACATAATTTGTCTTGTTTTTAAAGCTTCCTTGATTACAGAAACACTTGTTTCTAGTTTAGGGCAAGGTCATAATCTAATCTATTCACCTTTGTAAAAATAGGAGAAATCTGTGCACATTTACATCCTACTTCCACCCCCATAGCCCAAAACCACAGCATATTGACATTAAACTTGTGGGTTTTATAGCCCTTCTCTTAGTGTAAAGCCTATATTTATTAAACATTTAAAAAGTACTTGTTTACTTTAATATATTTTATTTTACACTTGCAGCAGTTCCTGAAAAGACATTTAAAGTACCCCTGACTGCACACTGCACAAAACTGCTTTATTATATGTAATGTGTAGCTTTGTCATGAAATGTTGTATACCCGTTATGTTACTTCCCCTTTTAGTATCCTAAACCTTTAACGACATAAAATAGGATAAATACTTTACAGTCCTGCAAGTTTAACAAAGTCAACAAGCATCCAGTCCTTTTCAGTCACCTTTTCTTGAAAGGCTGTATTTCACAAATGTGATGCCTTAGTCTCCCATTTATTTGCTAAGTTCAGTGATTCTGGTGTTCTTCCTTTCATCTCCATCTCCTAACACCAGACTGTGGTCCAAGTCCAAGGTATTCATGTTTGTTCTAGTCAACTTCTGTGCATTTTTTCTGCCTCCTAAAACATTTTCCTTTGGAACACTGGAAAAGGTTTCACTGGTGAAGTATTTCTAACTTGGTATCAGAAGAATGAAGCCGTGTCCCCTTCTGCTTGCTGGCTCACTTTTGGATAAAGTTCCTCCATAACCTGTTCTGCATCTAAAAATGTCTGATGCTCCAGGAAGAAATATTCTAAAGACAGCTGGATACAGCATCTTGAATCCCAAACCTGCCTGTTGACATTTCTTGATTGATGGGATAAATGTGCTTCTCCTTCCTGGTGTACAGTGAATAAAACACTCTGCTGTCTCTAATTTTTAATATGTTTTGTTTCTGCCATAGTTTTGTCAGGACTGACTTTTTGTGCTGGTTTGGTTGCATCTTTACTAGTATAGGTCTTGACT